>NC_068360.1:12320118-12422618 GCF_020536995.1 Dreissena polymorpha
CTGCCTTTCTTCTCCAAATTCCCTCGAAGAACTGAACATTTCAAGAAGAATACCATACCCAATAGTAATAAAACCACCCACAAAAAAATAGGCTACACATAAATAAAAAGGGTTTAAAACCACTCGGCTACATAATGTTTATTCTATTATTATAACATCATAAAAGGGTATACGGAATGTAAGAAGTGCCCGTGTATCATTTTTGTAAAAATAATAATTCTTAATTCATTACTATTTATGTATCTTAACATGTATTATGCAGGTTACCTGACGTTCTTTCAAAATCACAACTCTTTATTGAATTTCAGGTAATACAAATCAATGTACACATCGATTACTGTATTATGTTCTCTTCATGAAAACAGTAAACTGAATGAAATTGTATGTAGTTGTTTGTTAAAGAATTGACATTACTTCATGAGAAACAATGCGAATCATGCATTAAATAAACATGTATATTTTTCATCTTATAATATAACACACACGAAACTTTATAACAACTTTTTTAACGAGTTACAATATACCATTACAGTTTATTTATAGATCTTAGGTAATACTGCTATTCCTGTTATCCCCGCAAGATGCAGAATTACATGTTTATAGAATTGACGTTGTCTGTCCGTCATTTTGTTAGTCTTTCTGTCTGTCTATCACAACATTTTAGGTCTATATCTCAGAAACTATATACATTGTAAGATATCAACACGAAACTTCATAGGTGTATATTTATCAATGAGGAGAATCGCCATGCACAAGAACCACACCACTACACTTTCTTTATAAGACTTATTTCACTTTTGTGTTTATGCCCCCGGATCGAAAGATCGGGGGTATATTGTTTTTGGCCTGTCTGTCTGTCATTCATTCATTGTGTGTGTCCCAAAACTTTAAACTTGGTTAAAGTTTGATAACATTTGCATTGTTGAAGATAGCAATTTCATATTTGGCATGCACGTGTATCTCACGAAGCTGCACATTTTGAGATGTGAAAAGTCAAGATCAAGTTCATGCTTCAAGGTCAAAGGTCAAATATCATTGTATTTTTCTTTCCTAAAACTTTAACCTTAGTTAAAGTTTGGTCATAACTTTTTTAATATTGAAGATAGCAACTTGATATTTGGCATACATATGTATCTCATGAAGCTGCACGTTTTGAGTGGTGAAAGGTCTAGGTCAAGGTCATCCTTCAAGGTCAAAGGACAAATTTATGGTTTCAAAGCGGCGGAATATGGGGCATTGTGTTTCTGACAAACACATCTCTTGTTTTAACTTGATTTTTCAGGGGGCTATATCTCAGATACCATGCAAGATTTCAACATGAAATTTCATGAGTGTATTGATATAAATGAGGGGAAGTGTCATGCTTAAGAACCATAACCCTTCACTTTCTTACATTATAGTTATTGCCCTTTGTTTTTTTAGTATGATGGAACTTTTCAGGGCTATATTTTAGATATAATTCATTTCAACAAGAAACTTCATTGGGTGTGTAGAAATCAATGGAAAAAAGTGAAATGCACTAGAACCATTTCCCAACACTTTCTTAAATTAAGAGTTATTGTCCCTTGTTTATTCTGTATGATGTAACTTTTGAAGGCTATATCTCAGATACGCGCAGAGCTCCAGATAAGAGGCGTATCTGCGTATTTAAGCATTGAAAAAATTAAATAACGCAATAAAAATCGGCCCAGTACGTAACAAAACGCAATACAATCTCGGTACGTATTTTAAATTTATTACGTGCATAGCCGGTTAACCAATCATCCAGTTGAGTTTTTACTGTAAGTTAATCTTTGAATCAAAAGTAAGTCAAACAAACTAAGCTTGAAATAAAAATGTTTGTGGATCAAAAAGGGACGTTTTAAGCGACCGGCGGCTCATGCGGAAATATTTTTAGAGAAAGTCTGTTCATATCGTCATTTTAAATTCAATCTGTTTGCATTTAATAATATTAATAACAAATAATAATATTTCTAGAGTAAACGTGCCATTTACTTTGACAGTTTTCTATGGAAATGGAAAATACCCCTAAATATTCCTAAATACCCTTTATGGCTGAAACAAACGAGTAAAATACGCTTTAACAATAATATCATTGGGTGAAATACCCTTTAGACTAAATCCTTATCTGGAGCTCTGGATACGTGTCATGATTTCAACATTAAACTTCATGGGTGTATAGATATCAATGAGGAGAATTGCCATTCATAAAAAACAATTACCCTACACATTTTAGCTCGACTATTATATATGAAATATATATAGTGGAGCTATCCTACTCACCCCGGCGTCGGCGTTTCCGTTCCCGTTAGCGTTAGCGTGCAAATGTTAAAGTTTGCGTACTGCATCAAATATTTCCTATGTCCTTTAATATATAGTGGAGCTATCCTACTCACCCGGCGTCGGCGTTTCCGTTTCCGTTCCCGTTAGCGTTAGCGTGCTAATGTTAAAGTTTGCGTACTACCCCAAATATTTCCTATGTCCTTTGACATATAGCTTTTATATGTTGCATACTTCTTAACCAAGATGACCCCAATCCATAAACAAGAGCAGACAACTGTATTGTTGGGAATTTAGCGCGCCGTCGTGTGACGCCGCCGTTGGCGCGCCGTTGTGTGACGCCGCCGAATAACGTCATATACATGCACGTCATCTTGTTATTGTTGTTTCAGTTTATATATAGTTATGATTGAGAAAGGACGACATTAAAACGTAAAACACAACGCTACACTTTACTATTCAATTCAAGTAGACATTTTGGTGCCGTGACTAAAAACTAAGGATGCCGTCAACAAATACAGATAAGTTAAAGGGGCAGAGACTAGGACATCAGAAAGTAATCGAGCGATTAATTGAAAGATTGGAAGAAAATGACAAATTGCAGTTTGAACCAACCATCGTTGCAATAAAGAACCAGTTAGAGGTTATACGAGCTTTAAATGAGAAAATAATCGCACTATCAGACGTGGAATCGACCCCAGACGAGCTGTTGGACTCGCAGATGTACGTTTTTGACATGGAAGCGAAGCTTCGGAGATACTGCAAAATCTGCGTGTTCACCCATCTTCAAGTAGTACAGCCGTCCATGATAGAAGTCTGTCGATGTCCGTTCTGCAGCCAACCGAGTCATCAAATACACGTTATCGAATTGTAGAGGAAGAACCACACGCGTCTCTGCAGTTACCTATCCTACCGACACCATCCGAAAACGTTAATCAGTCGTCGCTTCCGGCCTTTCATCAACCCCGTCAAGTCTTTACCACCATCGCTGACACCAACGTAATGCAACCAGCCCAGCAGAACGTTAAGCACCCAACATCCGGTGACACAAACACGCATAACAAACCATCGCCCAGTGAAAGATCAAATCGATCTGGAGCCGCACATAGCAGGTCTAGGGGAAGGAATAAGGAGCAGGACGATCGTTCGACACCTCAAAATTTGTCAGAGGCTATGGGCGGGTCCGGCCAGCCTAAAAAGTCTACCAGAGAAAGTCAAAGCAATATTGAAACGGTCGAGTCATGCAAAACTTTACGACGAGATGCAGAGAGCGAACCTGTCGCCATACTTAAGGCGTCGAGCAGATCAGTGGGATTAAACGGTGTTCCTCGGACACCAAGTAAGTTTTCGGCCGACTATCCCAAGGATTCCGGGCTAAGTTTAAGCCGCACTAGGAATGGCTCCTATATGACGTCAGGTGGCACTCCCCAGGAGCACGGGGTTAGTTTGGACAACATTCCCAAACCGTCGGTGAGTTCTAACCGCGACCCCGATGGACCCGTCGTGAGTTCGAATAAAACTCTCCAAAATCCTGGGATACTCTCTGATCATTCCCAGCAAGAGATCAAGAAACTGTCCGATTACTGGAGCCGACAGAGCTAACTAGCGGAGAGTTCGCCGCGACTGCGGAGCAACCGGAAGTCACTTTTTAACATCAAAGAATGCTTGGGAAAATCCATGCAATCAACACCAGTTCGAAAAAGAAGCAGAAGTCACGACTGCCCGGAGCAGACAGGCAATTTGACATCGGAGAATCTTCCGGAATCTCCATTTCCGTCCACGAGTTCGGATTCAAAATCACCATCCAGTCGGAAATGGCCGGAAACCAATCATTCAGCAGATAAGACGACATCGGAAGCGCTCAATGCAAGCGTCGTTACAAAGAGTGCATGCACGGACGTCATTCAAACACCGAGCAAAACACGTAGACGCCAAAACGGCAAAACCTCAATAAATGACAATATTATTTCAGGTAAAAAAGGAAACAGTTATATGCAATGCGAAACGTCAGCGCATCTACTCCACGGAAGAAGACTGACTGGACTTCCATACAGTGACGCTAAACCCGTTGTTGATAGTTCATTCCCCAACGTTACAGGTCGTGATATCACACAACGCGCACAGGCATGCGTGCGTCTTATTGAACAGTACCGTCACCGATGGACTCACGAATATCTGACGTCACTGAGGGAATTCCAAACGAAAGGCGGCAACAAACATCAGACGATACGTTTGGGCGACGTTGTTATCGTGCAGGACGACTTCAAACCGCGACTTCAGTGGACCCTGGCTGTGGTAGACGAGCTTCTCACCGGAAATGATGGGTTGACGAGGGCCGCGCGCCTCCGTACATCAGGTGGAATCACCACCAGACCTATCGTCAAACTATACCCGCTAGAAGTACACTGTGACGACAACTGACTTTAATTGTGTGCAATTAAGTGTCAAACTCTTTCTGGTGTCATTGACATTTGAAGTTTCAAAAACATCAGTAGATATCATTATTTTATTTAAATAAGCATATTTTGTAAGTGTATGTTAACATTTCGCGGCCCGGAGAATGTTGGGAATTTAGCGCGCCGTCGTGTGACGCCGCCGTTGGCGCGCCGTTGTGTGACGCCGCCGAATAACGTCATATACATGCACGTCATCTTGTTATTGTTGTTTCAGTTTATATATAGTTATGATTGAGAAAGGACGACATTAAAACGTAAAACACAACGCTATACTTATTTATTCAATTCAAGTAGACATGTATCAAGCATTTTGACACAATTATTGCCCCTTTTATACTTAGAATATGCATATTATTGATAAATCTATGTTACAGTTTGCGTACCACCCCAATTATTTCCTATGCCCTTTGACATATTGCTTTTATATTTTGCATACTTCTTAACCAACATGACCCCAATCTATAAACAAGAGCAGGCAACTGTATCAAGCATTTTGACAGAATTATGGCCCCTTTTATACTTAGATAATTGAACATTTTGATAGAAAAAGATGTCAAGATAAATTTTACATACCATGGGAACATAAGGCTCTATCTTCAGTGTTTGGTGTTTGCTTAAACCTTATTTACGCTTACACTTATTGAACGCTGTGTGTTTATGTAGTTATTGTTAACATTCAGTTTAAAAAAAGGTTTGTTATAAGAAATCTTATTTTATCACTTGTTCCTTTTTATGCTCCCCCAATTTTTTTTCGCCGCTTCGTCTGTCCGTGTGTGTCCGTCCGTCCGTGCACAATTTTTGTCCGGGCTATTTCTCAGCAATTAATGACCGGAATTCAATTAAACTTTATGGGGAGCTTCACTACCAAGAGGAGATGTGCATATTATCAGCCGGTTCTGGTCGGATGATTTTTCATAGAGTTATTTGTATAATTATTTGTTTATTTATAGGATTCTTCTACGCCTCTGATGGGGATGGCGTTGTTTGCTATTGCTGTGGTATTCGACGATATAGTTGTGTGGAAGTAGATGATCCGATGGAGGTACATAAGCGTATTTATCCTAGGTGCAAATTTATCATTAACAACAGCGAACACAATGTACCAGCCATCTCTGACGGACCTTTAAGGCAGACTGTTGCCCGTTTGGATATGATTCCAGAATTTATTCGAGCACCAAGCCCAGGAGAAGATGTGAATAACAGTCAGATAACGAGAACTGGTAAGTGTTGGCTTCAAAATCATGATGTTAATGCTGAAATATATTTAATTTTTAATACTTTTTATAATATCGTTATTTCTTCATTTATAACCCAATTTTGAGCATTCTATTTTTGATATAATGATGTTGATTTAAATGTTCAATAGATTTAATGTGCTGGTTTATTGAAATAATTTAGGCGTTCAAATGGCAATACCAAAACACCCACACATGGCTATTGAAACGGTGAGAGAACAGTTCTTCCATGGAAATTGGCCAAACACACCAAAATATTCAGCTGTACAACTGGCTGATGGTGGCTTCTTTTTCACGGGTATATACTTATACTTTAATAAAAATGGACACATATTTATATGATTTACTACCTGCTATTTTATTTACACACACTGCAAATGAGTTGCATGCTATAATTTTAAATAATAGTGTTGCATTAAGCTTTGAGAAATACTTGTTAATGTCAATTTTCATCAATTGGTGATAAAAATAACACGAGATGATGAAGATTTGGAAATGTAAATTATTCCCTTATCATCTGTTTCAGATCTTGGAGATTGCGTGCGTTATTTCTTTTGCGGCATAGGTAATCATTTTAATATATTTATTTTAAAGAAAAAGCACATACTAAATAAGATTATTGTATTTTTTTCAATTTCATAGCAATAACAAATGCTAAGAAAATGTGTACATGATGTTATAAGTTGACAAATCAATATAGATATTTTTAAACAAGAACAAATGCCTATTAAATAAAGTAATTCTCATGTATTTCACATTGCCACAAGCAGCATAAAATCATTTTTTTACGCGCTAGTTGAAATTTTTAAGAAAAATTGTTAACAAAAAGTAATTTGAAAGAAACCACCACTTACCGGTGTGTTACCGAAAGCCCCCCAAAAGAGTTATGAGTTACCTATATATTTTCGAGGAAAACCCATCTCCAGAAAAAAACTAGTGTTTTATGTTATCCATGTTATGGTAAAGCCTGTATATTTATGTCTGCAGCCGTCTTAAGACAACTGGTCATACAGATTTTGACAATATTTTATTTTAGAAATATTTATATTAAAATGGAAGTCAGCTTCTTGATTTTTTCTATGTGTAATGTAATAAAGTAATGAGCGTTTGATGTTGAAACCTTATCAAGGCATGAATATAAGAACAATTCTGAACAAATAAGCCCATCATTACAAACATTAACTTAATGCCATGTTTTAACAGGGTTGCCACTTAACTTGAACAGTCAGGGAAATTTGATTTTTTTTTAAGGTCAGTGAAAAGTCAGGGAATTTAAAAAAATCGTCAGTGAAAAATAAAATTTAAGAAAAGTCAGTGAAATGTCAGGGAAAAATAAAATTTTGGGTCGATGCATAAGTTATTAAGTGGCTATGGCAGTCTTCAGGTATCATTTGTTGTAGTAGATTAAACAGTATATTTTTTATTTGAACTTGTTTGACAATATCTATGTACATAAAACATTGAAATGTGTAAAGCATGTTCAAAAATGTAAATTTATCTATTTTTTGTTGCACAATAATGTTTGCCAAAGACCATGGCTAATTGAAATAGTCATTGGTACTAAGTTCTAACAGTTATGTACAATTATAAATAGATTTCTCTCTTTTAACATATCCCATTACCCATACTCATATGTATTCACTTATGATTGTGTCTAGATGTTTAAGTATGATCATAGTATGTGATAGATATTGTATATGGACAGTATTTTGTGTCATAGGAGTTGTGCTAATACTGTATTGCCGTAACTAACATCACATGTATCTATCTATAGAAGTATGTTTTGTCTATAGATTTAAGACATACTCATTTTCTGTGGTGGTTGTACATGCAAAACTTTTTTATCTTTGGTTTTGTGGTATTTACTATATAGCCTTGCATCATGCATAGTTTAGAGTCCAAGTAGTACTGCCTTGTTATTTGCTAAATATTTTATGTTAAAGAATAAAATAAACATAAATTAGGTGGATTTGGTGGGCTATATTGGGAGAAGGAGGCCGAATATGTCATGAAATTAGTCAGTGAAAACCAAGATTTGGTCAGGGAAAGTCAGTGAAAAGTCAGGGAAATTAATTTCATCAGGTTGGTGGCAACCCTGTTTAAAGCGAGATTATACGATTTTGTATATGTGTTAAGTTGTAACATATTGATAAAATATGTTACAATAACACAACATAGGCAAGAAAAATTATTCATTGAAGACGAATTTCATAAAATGCAGCGAAGACAAATTAGCGCCCCGAGCCGATTGTGACGAAGATATTTCGTACATATTTTCCTAAAATAACCGAAGAATTCGTCTTTTTGTAAGTGTTCGTGTGTCGTATAAATAGATATCGTTGCAGGAATTTAAAATGAACCGTAAAACTAAATTTAGATTCACATCTTTTGTTTCAGCCATACAGGGTATTTAGGAATATTTAGGGGTATGTTCCATTTCCATAGAAAACTGTCAAAGTAAATGGCATGTTTACTCTAGAAATATTATTATTTGTTATTTATATTATTAAATGCAAACAGATTGAATTTAAAATGGCGATATGAATTCACTTTCTCTACAAATATTTCCGCAGGAGCCGCTGGTCGCTTAAAACGTCCCTTTTTGATCCACAAACATTTTTATTACAATGTACAAGCTTATTTTGTTTGACTTACTTTTGATTCAAAGATTAACTTACACTAAAAACTCAACTGGATGATTGGTTAAACCGGTTACGCACTTAATAAATTTAAAATACGTCCCAAGAATGTATAACGTTTTGTTACGTACTGGGCCTGAAAAATCAAGTTAAAACAAGAGATGTGTTTGTCAAAAACACAATGCCCCCTATTGCGCCGCTTTGAAACCATCAATTTGACCTTGAAAGATGACCTTGAATTTGACCTTTCACCACTCAAAACGTGCAGCTTCATGAGATACATATGCATGCCAAATATCAAGTTGCTGTCTTCAATATTAAACAAGTAATGACCAAACTTTAACGAAGGTTAAAGTTTTATGAAATAAAAATACAATGATATTTGACCTTTGAACTTGAAGGATGATCTTGACCTTGACTTTTCACATCTCAAAATGTGCAGCTCCGTGAGATACACATGCATGCCAAAGTTAAAGTTTCTATCTTCAATAATGCAAAAGTTATCAAACTTAAACAAATGTTAAAGTTTTGGGACACACACAATGAATGAATGACAGACAGACAGGCAAAAAACAATATACCCCGATCTTCGATCCGGGGGCATAAAAACAAACGCGAAATAAGTCTTATACAGAAAGTGAAGTGGTGTGGTTCTTGTGCATGGCACTTCTCTTCATTGATATATATACACCTATGAAGTTTCGTGTTGATATATTACAATGTATATAGTTTCTGAGATATAGACCTATATTTTTGTGATAGACAGACCGAAAGACTAACAAAATGACGGACAGACAACTTCAATTCTATATACATGTAATTCTGCCTCTTGCGGGGATAACAAGAGATTAGCAGTATTACCTAAAATCTATAAATAAACTGTAATGTTATATTGTAATTATACCCACTTATGAATAACAGATAAAGCATATCAAAGGATATTAGTGAAACTCCATTCTGTTTTTCCACTGATAAAAAACGCACACAAAGCATGAGGTAAAAAAGAAAGAAAGAATTAAAATATATTATCTGATTCCATACTACAGTCTTATCTCTAGGCAACCCCTATCAGTAATAGCCTTATCTACTCCTAGATAATCAGTACCCTCATCAGCTCTAAATGCCTGACAGATTATCTGTTTATTGTTACTTTTAGTGGTGTGAAAAGGGATATGGTGTATTGTTACTTTGTTTATTGAGTATGTGACTGATATTTTATCATTATATTTTTAATTTAAAAATGAATATAGTAATATTATCAAATTTTCGAAATCTTGCATAACTTATCAAATAAAAAAACATTGAACTATTTCCAAATAATGTATCCAATACCATTATTAGTTATGTATACTATTTTTACAAATAGAAACTGTTTTAATTGATAATCTTAAAATATTGTTTAAAAATAGAACAAAATTAATTATTTATTGACATAAAAACAATAATAAGATAGTGTTAATAAAAACAAATCCTTAGATAATAACAAGTTATGTTTCAATTGCAAGTAATTTTATGGAAAAACCATGAGAACATCTTAATATGCTTATATTAGAACGTTATGAAAATTAAACAGAATACATATAACTATCCTTAAAAACAACATGAGTAACCATTACTTAATTTATTAATTTTTGACGATGCTGCGTCTAAGTTATCATACCAGGAACAAATTCTTCACAATGGCGACCTATGTAAAAGACCGAGCCAGTCCGATTGAAATAGCTCGATTTTTCTAATCGGCATACCTCGCTGATTATCTTTGATAAAGGTATAGGAAGCTCAGCTATAAATAGGACAGCATATTCTGGGAAAACGATTTAATAGTAGTTTGAAAACGTTAATTTTAAATCAGTTATATTCAATCCATTATATGTTTATAGATCAATGAAAGAACTATGCATTTTCTGTATTGTATTTGACATTTTGTCGTGATTCAGTAAATAAATTGCGAATTAAAACGTGTATAATTAACTTTCAACGCAATCATGAGTTTAAAGAAAACGAATTATTTCGAACCTGTAAACGTTCTAGCGACAATGGTATATAAACAGCATAAAAGCCATATGATATCTGTGAATTTCGGTCTTTTGCGAGCTTTCTCATTTTGCATATTTAATATACTTTTCAAACAGAAATTACAGAGCCACATCAGTTCGCATACTATGTTTGATAATTCATTCGTTTGTTGGATATTGTTTGCTGTTTTAAACACATATTAGGTAATATCGCGGAGATTTAGTTAACCTTACCATGTGTTCATGGGCGAACTCACGTATTCAAGTGCTCTTACGACTTTGTGCTCATACGTACTTTCGGTAATCATCATGACGTTATTGCCGTTCTTAACGAACAAGCATGCCTAAGCTAATTGAATAAGAGAAAAAAACAATACTGAAAAGAAAACAATTATATGTTCATGCACATGGGCATGTGAAATTACGTACGTACACATAGCATCATTAACTTAGGAAAGGAAACAGCAAAATATAAAGTTTGGAATGATATACATGTGAAATTAAAAAGCATGGTGTAATTAAAGAGCATGTCAAGTTTTGAATTTATAAACGTTACAAACGTTTTACTGTAAAAGAACGTTTTTCTTAAGATAAGTGGTACAGAAAATACACATTGAATATCTTTTTAAATATATTTCTTGTTATATTTAACCCGCCTCCCAGTTTCGCTGAATGGATCAAGTTCCCCACGGGTACTACTTCCCCGTACCCCCAATCAGAGCTCCAGATAAGATGCGTATCTGCGTGTTTACGCATTGACAAATTAACAAAAACGCCTTAAAAATCGGCCCAGTACGTAACATTACGCAATAACAATCTGGGTTCTTAATTTTAATTGATTAAAGTGCGTAACCGGTTTCACCAATAATCCAGTTGATTTTTTAGTGTAAGTAAACCTTTGAATCAAAAGTAGGTCGATCAAAATAAGCTTGTAATAAAAATGGTGGCCTATCATGTTTGTGGATAAAAAAGGGACATTTTAAGCGACCAGCTGCTCCTGCGGAAATATTTTAAAGACAGTCTGTTCATATCATAATTTTAAATTCATTCTGTCTGCATTTATTAATATTAATAACAAATAATAACATTTCTAGATTAAACATGCCATGCATTATGAATGTCAGTTTTCTATGGAAATGGTAAATACCCCTCAATATTCCTAAATACCCTGTATGGCTGAAACAAAGGAGTAAAATACGCTTTAACAATAATACCAGGGGGTAAAATATCCTTTACACTCAATCCTTATCTGGCGCTCTGGCAGCTCGACTATTCAACGAGCTATACTACTTACCTATTTGTTTGAGCCCGCGTAATGCTATGGTTAATGTAACGGTGAAATATCTTCATACCACTTCTTCAACTTCAAGTATGTAATGAAATCTTTAAAAGTAAGATCGGGGTCATTGTGTGAGGTCACTTATAAAGTTTCATAATTCTTTCCTGCGTTGAGAAGAATTATGACCCTATTTGCACTAAGAAATTTAATTTAGATTAGCATTCAACATTTCTATTTCACTGTCTCTTCTACAGTTATTCATTTTACACTTTAAACATGTGTTCAAAGTCATTGCGTGAGGTCACTAATCAATTTCCAAAATTGTGACCTGCAATACGTAAGGATAATGTCTATGTTTCAACAAAGAAAATTCAGTTTTCTGTGTGAATGCAACTACTCTATATTTTCAAAAGATATTGGAAGAAAAACGTTACATATGTGTTCAGGGTGACCTTGGAGATTCCCTGACAAAATCCATCAATCTGACTAGCCTCAACGCCGGAATATGACCCCTTTTTGTATATGACAGTCTGGTTTTTGTTTCAGCAAGTACATATCTCTGTAAAAATACACGGAAACGCAGTTGACATCTAAAACAAGTTTATGAGAGAAGTATTCGAGTTCATTGACCAATGCCCATATCCCCGATCTGCAATTTAGAAGAATAGTGTGGCAGATTTTATGTTGAAAATTTAGGTTAACGTTTGCATTCAAAACTCCATATCTATATGTCTTCTAGAGACATCAATGAGTAATATTACATATTTATTCAGGGTCTGTATTAACTTTCACTAACCAAGACCTTACACTCCAACCAGTTTTTTACATGAGTATTCCCATATATTAAAATGCAACCGTCAGAAAACGTTTAAGTACAATTTCCAATGCAGGTTAAAGATTTCACGCAAACATTACATTTCTTCGCAAAAACTACATATATTCAACAGACCTTAGCACATCTTTTCTTTATCATCATGTGGGTAAACCGAACGTTGACTTGCATTTTTAGTAGTAAAAATTCATTATTGTACTTTTTGTTCTTAGACACTTCAGATGAAAGTTTGCTTGCTACCCGTCTGATCTAGATCTGAAATACAGATCTAACGTGTTATTGCAATTGGGGCCAGATAGGTCAATGTAAAGATTAAGGTCACTTTTGGTAAAATACATAAAAATATTGCGCTGTAAGGCTTTCCATTTGTGACTATTGGGGTCAGGATCACTGTAAATACACATAATAAAAGTGTTTTCGTTAATAACTAAAGTTCTCTGTTTTGTTTGATGACAGCCAACATGAAAATCTTGGCTTGGAGCGGTTGTTTGGGTTAATGCCATTGTTACTTAAAATAAGGAAACGATTTCTTGATTTAAAGGGAAGCTAGTGTATTGTAAGTGTGGTTGTAGATAACTTAATTACATACTTAATTTAATATAACGGATTTCGAAGTTAATTGGTTAACAATTGAACGTCTACTTTCTTGACATAGTCACATGCCTCGTTTTAATGTATTAATGTTCATCAAGTTAACATGAATTATAGACAGATTTTTTACATTAAATATTTAATTGTTGTTATAATATCAAGTGACTGACATAAACAATTTAGTATCGTATCAAAGCGTGTGAAAAGTCGAGGGCGCTGTCTTGGACAAGTTCTTGTATATTTTCATACTCTACATTAACCCTTTCCCACTCAGAGGCAAAGCGAAAATGGCAATGTGTAAACAGTATAAAACCAGAACAGCCTGCAAGTAACTCACAGTTTGTTCAGGTTTTATGCTGTTTGCTGCCCATCAGTTTCTTATGGTTGGAAATGAAGCTTTTAAAACTTGAACCTAGTAAGAACGGTCTTGAATTAAATTTAACTTTTTGAAGGACTGCAAATGTGTTAAAGTACGTATCTATGTGGTGAAGGGTTAAGTTAAAATTTATATATTACATGTATATGATCAAAATAATCCAGAGCTGTATCATATGAGCAATGTCATACTTGCATCAAGTTTGATTTTAAAATCACTTTCCATAACATATGCATGTATTATAAAAACATGAAATCCATCAGTTTGCGGAAATGCTAATTTATTGCAATAAAACAAGGGACAAACTTGTCACAAAACCAGGTTTTCAATGTGAAAAAAGTATTATAAAGGGAGACAACTCTACCTGAACTGATTGTTTTCAATTAAACCCCTTTGTTTCAAAATAAATCTATTGACCTTGGAGATATTGACGTAATTCTTTTGAGCGACACACCGTCCCATGATGGTGAACAAATGTGCCAAATGATTTTAAAATCTCACAATGAACGACAAAGTAATGGCCCGGACAAGCTTGTTCCGCCCGCCAGCCCGCCCAACCGCCCACCCGCCCGCCCGCCCGCCCGCCCGCCCGCCCGCCCGCCCGCCCGCTCACACGCCTGCCAGCCGACATTCGCCAATCTAATAACCAGTTTTTCCTTCGGAAAACCTGGTTGATAATAAATACATGCTTAAAGAATTGTTAAAAGTAGTAAACAATAAAACACCATTTTGCTTTATTTTTCAGCACCAACGTTTGGGAATTATATGGACAAAAACAAATTGCAAAGCCGCAAAGCCTTTCATACTGAAAAAGCTGGTAAATACCAAAGTCTGGTATCTTTTGAAGAACTTAGAACGACACAAAGCAAGACAACACAGACCAAGGATCAGGCTCATTTTGATGTAGTCTTCGATAAACCGGAATATGAAGATTGCTGAGATAGATACTCAAAACACCAGGCTATCTTTATTTATGCCGTTTCAGTGAATATAAATCCACAGTTTCCACAACCAATTTTGCCACCAACGGCATTGCCACAACCGGCATTACCGGCAGTACCATCAATTGAGTTGCCTCAACCATTTTTGCCGCAACCTGCATTATTATTCACCCAGGCAGAACTACCACAGCCTGCACTATCAATGTTGCCTGAACAAGAGATACCACCAGCATTGCATAATCCAGTGATGGATCCTGAACAACCATTAACACACGAAGAGGTCGTTGCCGTTGTGGAATGGTATATTTAAAGAACGGACTAATGTGTTACAACATTCATTATTTACATTGTAGCCTGGTATTTTAAATATCCATCTGAGCAATCAACATTTTCGGAACATTGTCGTACTCCTGATCAGTAACAACTGACAAATTATATTATTGAAAGCAATTAAGTTCACAAGAGAAAACGTGTTAATTCTTGCCATTTTAAATATATTTTTTACATGTCGTTAACCTTGTGTACGGGAAAATTTAACATAATTAAGCACGTCAAAACCAAAAACCAGTATCAAAACAAATTGAAAACATCAAAACAGTATCAGGAGTACATTGCAAACGGCATATAGTCTGTTCAAGCCCCCGTTTACATCCCCCTATGAACAGCGATGACTTGAGTAATGTAAGGTAATGGTAATTAAGTGTTATCGGGGCAGCAAAACAAAAGAAGAGAAATTGCCCGCCAAAGTCACAAATTACGTCATGTATGGTTATGATAAATTCTCTGTTCATGTGGGACTTGTAAACGGAAATTAACACAGACGCATGCATACCATGTTCCGGTTTATCATTTGTGTACTTTAGTTTGCTCATGTTATATGTGGACAATAGTAAGCGAAAGCTTGTAAATCTGTTACACTATGAAATTGTTTGCATCATTTCGAATTCTAAACGTTCACAATAAGCTTGGGTTCGCCGCTGTTAGTTCATTTTTGTTGTTGCAGAATTTATATATGTCGTGCATTAATTTATGACATCAATATAAACTGTTATATCTAATTTAAATCTAAATTATCATAACTTATATTGTTTCTCATGTTTTTCATTAAATTAAACGCCTGCATTAATTCGTCTACTGTCGTTTGCATATTTTTGCTACTGACGTTTGCCATTCCTAAACGTACTACTGACGTTTGCCATATTTGTTTTCACTCTTTAAACATTTATTTAATATCTGGTAGATATTTTTATTTGTTTATGCATAGACATATGTTATATATGTTCGTCCGGTAAAGCATAAACAGTTCTGTGATAGTTAATGTTCGAGAACACTGACTCTTTGTAGTTTTACTACTGACGTTTGCTTATTAAATGGAAATTTGCGCCGAAGTGTTCTTGAAAACCAGAGCAACACACAAAACGCGTAATATACCGATCGAAAGCTATATGCATGCCATATTGCCTGCACTAGGTCGTATGAAAGTCAGAGGATGATCAGCAAAGATATTGGAAAAAACCTACCTTGCGCGGCTGTTTGTTGTCATAAAATGACTACTGACGTTAACTTTTGTGGTCACGTGACAGTTTTTGTTCATTCACAGTGATCTGCCTGCTTATTTACTTAAACATGTTCGGGACCTGAGTTGAACGAGATGTTGCTAGTAATATTGCATAAATAGTATATCAGCATTAATTGGATCGAGCTTAACCTGTCACTGTACATGGTATTAATCATAAAGATATACCTAACATTAAAGTATTGTCAAATTATGTTAGAAGCTCTGAAATCCTAGTAATGGATCTGTTGTTATAATTTTACCCAGTCACCTGCATTTTGTTTCCTGTGGAATTGTGGTGTGAGTGTGTGGGAATGAGGTGAAGATGGCATTAGTGTAGTTCTACTTCTTCTTCTACTTCATCTTCGTACTTCCTACAGTCAATTGCTGACTATTACAGGAAGGCCTATTATAGGCAGGCATGGACACTGTCGAGTCCGTTTCCTAGAAAGAACCGGTACTTGGTGTCTATTGAGGAGATAATCAGAACGTTCCCCGACTAGGGAGCGAACCCACAGACTCCCGATCGCTAGGCGGACACCTCATCCACTGCACCACTGGGCGGATATGCAAGACTTCTTAACAGGCTTTTTCCTGTCGATATTTTAAACCACTGAAAATTGATTCTGATCATTTCAAAGGAACATTGACTTTGTATAAATGTCATAGCGAATTTGAGGACTTGAACAACTTTCTTTAATCTGAGAAAAATATGTGAGCCTTGAAAATGGAGTTACTGCATAGGCTTAAAGTGTTGTCCCAGATAAACCTGTGCACTCCGCACAGGTTAATTAGGGACGAACCTTTCGGCTTTAGGGATTTTTTGTTTTAATGATTTCTCCTGTTAACGAAAATGCAGATTAGGCAGAAAGTTTTGTCCCTGATTAGCCTGTACACTATGCATATGCATTAAGCTACATTTTCCCATAGCAAGGCTCATGTATTAACCAATATATTTAAATAAATTTATTATAAAACCTCAATTGTTTAATAAGTCATAAAGACATTATAAATCCTTAATCATTAAGCATATTGTTATATCATTGTGCATACCGCACATGCTTATCCAGGACGACACTTTCCTGAGATGCATTCAACTACGTTTTCACAGAGCGAGGCTCAAATCTACTTTGGACATCTTCATAACACACATTTTGTGAAAAACAATCTTTAACGGACATGCATTTGGGAAAAAACAGACAAAATAAATATATGACAAATATATTGAACCAATTAGCATAATTATGTGTACATTGTTTTGCCCCCGGTAGGGTGGCATATAGCAGTTGAACTGTCCGTCAGTCAGTATGTCAGTTTGTCAGTCTGTCCGTCCGTCCGAAGAAAACTTTAACATTGGCCATAACTTTTTAAATATTGAAGATAGCAACTTGATATTTGGCATGCATGTGTATCTCAGGGAGCTGCACATTTTCAGTGGAGAATCTACAGTCACGTTAGTGGCTTTTAATTATTTGCTACTAAAAATAGAGATTTGTTAGAGACAATTATTTTCAAGGGAAGTAATTTATATGATTATAAATCTCATATTACATATTTCCTTACCAAGAATTTAAGTTTTTTTCACAGTAACTGTACAGATTTTTTGATTTTGATTAACTAAAATGATTGATTTGTCAAAGTTGTTTTTAAATGATATAATTATCATTTCTTTCCTGCACTAATTTGTGAATTGTAGTGCTCATTACATACCTGTGGACTTATGTCCATAGATACATGATGAATTCTGGCTATGATCTCTTTGATAAACCACAGACCTTGGTTGTCAGTGATATCTGACTTGGTCATGTTTTACTGTCCACTGACACCCCCCCCCCCCCCCCCGATTGGAATGGACAAACATCCAAAAGAAGTAATAAGCTTAAAAGGGAGATGATTTCTATACCTTGCCAAATGTTAAATAGAAATTCTACTTCAATGCGGCGCAGTAGAGGGCATTGTGTTACTGACGAACATATCTCTTGTTTAAGATAAATTGCAGATTTTCTATGAATCACATTTAACGTAATTAATTGCATAATTAATACATGAATACTCCTTTACTTTTTGAACCATCTGGTAACTTATGATTTTGGGTCGATTTAACTTGATTTACAGAGAAAAGTAAATTTAGTAAACCTTGCCTCTAACTTAATTTACAGATAAATACAAATGCATCAAAAAAGAGGTTAATAGAGTTATTTTCACAGTTTTTGTGATTTTGGTGTATTTTGCTTTTTGTGCTTCAGTTGTGCAAGCGAGTGGAGCTGAAATTCAAAGCAATTGTCAGACAAAATCCCATAACATACGGATAAAGCTTTGAAACAAGAGGACCAAGATGGCCCTAGTTCGCTCATCTTTTTTTACAAGGCCTTGTTCAATGCTAAACCGGTAGTTGAAAATTCTGTACACTAGAGCATATTAAATTAGTTCTCTTCTGTTTACTTGTGCAGTGTGAGCATATGATTAATTCTGATTGACATTTGCAAGTTATGCTAATTCTACATGTGTTTACAAGGTTTCTGTAAGATTTGGACCTAGAAATGTGGCCTCTAGAGTGTTTACAAGGTGTCTCTATAGCCAAATAAGGAATACTGTGTGGATTTTAGAAATGTACAATTCAGCACAGTGTTTGGTTTTCATCAAAATATGAACAATTTTTTTAAATTAATCATCATCGTTTTGACATATAAGTCGTTTATGAAAATATGTCTTCTGTCAAGTCTATAGTCTTATAACATGTCTTGCATAAAAAAATGCAATCTGTAAACATTTACATACAAAATGCATTGCATAATGCGTTTTTTAACTTTGTTCAATATCATTCCCTCAAAATAGAACCTGGTGCATGACACAAGTAGGCCTTTTGATAAACAATGTGACTTCAATATTTAGCAAGTTACAATAAGCAATGTACGAAGAAACATGTTGAAACGCGAAAAGTTTGGTTATAATTATTTATTTATTTATATATAGTAAATGAAATAATAAGTGTACACAACTTTGGTACTGTGGGCGGGCAGTCATGTGATAATTGAACTTGAAGTTTTTAAAATAAAGAAATTGCAAAACGCTTAAATTCTATTATTTACTGATTCAAATTATGAACACTATTATCACCACCCATATATAGCGGAGCTGATTCTCATATGAACAACATGCAATGGAGTACCCCATGCTAGCAAATTATGGAATTATTCCGTACATGTCGTTTTGAAACTTTAAACGGAAGCGCTTCATGGTCGCGAGACTCTTTTTAAAAACAAAACCCAAAAGTAAATCTCTCAATACAGTTTGTATTGTAAGCGCAATTAAAATGAGCTATGCAAATGAAGCCTTTGTTTACATAATCGAAACACGTCTTAATATATTTCCAATATTCACTTTGTAATAGCTTTATTCTGTTATTACTACTTGACATGAATGGCTGTAAAATGTATTGCATTTAAAATATTTTATGAAAAGCTTAAGGCAAAACACGAGGTCGATCTGAATACAAACGAAATTTTGAAGAAAAAAACAACAACATACAAATAATATTTGTATTGTTGCTTAGTAATGTTTTTTTTATTATTATCATTAATATTTAACACAAAATTTATTACATTAACAATATTATTCTTTTCAGAGCCGGAACCTTGCGTCTGCCTCCCCAATGTTTGGAGGTTATCTACGCCTGCAAGAAAAACTGCAAGAACGTATCATATTTACATGAAGTGTAAAACAATCATTGCAAATAAAAAGCGTGCAATACAACATACAAATTATAGTAAAGTAAAAGAGAATCAGACCTGCTTCCATGATCGTAGCTTGTTAGGAGAGTAAATCTGTAAAGCAAACATAAAATGGCTAATAAATGGGAAAGAGAACCACATGATGCTCCAGAAAGTCTTATAAAGATAATTAATTAATTGTAAAATCAAACTTTTTGTATATTATGTTTTTGGATCAGCTCAATAGATAGCATTTGCTTCCATTGTTCTATAAACATGGTCACGTTACACTATTAAATATCCATTATGGTTATGAAATAATTACACTTATTATTTAGTTTAAACCTATTTATTTTAGCTCGATTGCATCGAAAGCCTCAGGCTTATATAAACGCTCTCGAGTCCGTTTCCTGGGCCTAGAACCAGTACTTGGTGTCTTTGGGGGAGATTTCAAGAATGCTCCCACGGTGGGGATCGAACCCGTGACCTCCCGGTCGCTAGGAGGACACCATATCCATTACTTATTATTTCAAGTTACAAATTAATAAAAAACATTATTACAGTTCATTTCATGTAAATAATGTACATATATTGGTTTTATTCTTTATTGAAAATGGTTTAAGTGTATTTCATTTAACTTCTATCTAATATTTAAACTTGCATTAATTTGTCTATATATTTATATGGTTTTTACATGATTTTTAGATTATAATCTACTTGTCGCTTGTCTTATATATACCTGTTTGCGTCTGTTTTGAGATTCAGTCCATTGTCCCGTGAGCGTCCATACATGTACTGTTTAGTCATGGCATGTATTGTATAATCAGCATGATGATTATATCTGTTTGATTTTGAAATTTTAAATCATGTTTAATGAATGAATTTGTGCATTTTGAAATAATATTATTGTTCCGAATGCTCTGACATAATACGATATGTTGTAATTATCCCGGTATACTTTCTGGCGTCTAAATGAGAGATCATCGCACATGTAATTTGGCAAACATATGATTTTAACTGGTTTGCACAGACAGTCCTTAAAGTTATCACTTTACTAAGCAGGTTTCATCTACAAAAACCCGATATTTTGTGAATTATATTTTTGAATAAAAGAAATTTAAATTGAACACGTAAAAGGCCAAACAAGCGAAAAGAAACATTTCTAAACACTTCTAAAGAACAATCTGATCCAGTAAAACTCTTAATAATGAAAATAAGGATAGTTGAGAGGGAAATATAAGCATATTGAAAAGGAACAATGAGAAGTATTAGAAAAATTGTTGGTTTTCTTTCAAAATCATGTTTAGGAAATTTATGTTGCGAGGGTTGATTATTGTCATAAAGATAACAAACGTCAATAAATTAAGCAACAATAAAAGTGTTTTAGATGAAAATAGTATAGAAATAGTGTTTGGGTAGTTTGTATTGTGGAAGTTAGGACAGTGTCGAACTGCATTTCATTTCAAGACGATCTTTATGGAGATACATATTGGCAAAAAATTGCAGTCGAAGACTGGTCCATGTTGAAAGGCAGGGATCAAAACCTTTCGACGTGTCATAATGACAATGTCGGCTGATGGCCTTATTGAAGAAAGCCGGAATCTGAACTCGAAACAATGTGGAATTATCTGACAAAGTCCTATCACATCAGACAGGGTGCTTAAATAGAAAACATCTTCATTATTGCCAATGAAAATTGGCATTATGGGACCGGCTAAGGGGACTGCATAGACGCGATGTCTTAAGTTCAATATAACCTAATGTTCAAACCAATATCATGATTATAATATTCGTTAACAAACAATGACTTGCTTGCCAAATCATATGCACATACGAAGTCGATAGTATTAAGTAAACTTTCAATGCAAAGAACGAATGCTAGTAATATGACACGGCAATCACATATGCTGCAATGATATTTAACCATCGCATGGCAAACAAATAGCCGTAGTAAAAGAGTTTTAAGTTGATTCAATAAAACAAACAAATGATGGTGATGGTAATGGTGATGGTGATGATGATGATGATGATGATGAGGGGGAGGAGGAGGAGGATAATGAGATGGTGTTTTCTCATATGCAAATTAAGCGGTGCCTGTACTTGTGCCTGTAATTGTTGATAGCAATATTCTGTGTTAACTTTATGGTAAGATTGGCAAGTTTTAAAATAATTGTTATGCTTGAAAGAGGAATTGTTAATTGAGTAAACAATACGATACTGTTTACATTTTTAAATGGCAAGCCAAAACAGTCTTTACGAAGTTTGCTCGTGATCCCCTGTTAAATAAAGTTTATAGTTTTTTTTAAACAACTTGAGTAGTATTTTTTTGAAATAATAAATCAACATTTAACACGACTTACATAATTACCTAAAAAAGAACAAACATAGTATAATAAAGTCATGAACAGTTCTAATTCTAAATTGTTTGGACCTGTGCTCATTGTTTCATAACATATGTCCAAATAAATGTTAAATTGTCAAGATATCATTCCGATCATTTTAAGTGTATGACACCTTATCGTAACTTGTAAGATACTTGTATACTACATGATGTTTTTGATAAGCAAGCATTTTGCCTTGAAAACCATGTTTAAGTCTGTTTTAAGAAGAATATATTGATAAAAGGTTTTATTCAGTTTGTTACGGTTAATGTTGTTGTGATTGATTCATATGATACAGTGACTCGTACTATCAGTAGCTCAACCTTTTAAGACGAATAGTTATTTTTTTTAATTAAATATAAAACATACAATGTAAATATGTGCATAAGCATGAACAAAAAGTGGTATAATACAACAGTAATAATGTCAAACACATATTATACATTATATGCTAGGATATACTGTTTTTTTTTTGCTTTGGTTGCATGTGGTGTATGCTGTTATTTTTAAATGTAATAATCAATCCTATAGATGAGTTGCGTATAGATAGTTAGAAGACAACTGGACTGGGTTATGAAAGTTTATGCGTTTCCATTTTTGTTCGAAAATATGAAGTTTATTGTTGTTGAGGGCTATTTCTTTTTGTAAGACTAATAGTTATGATATGATTCTCTATATATTTTTAATATTTTTTATAACACATGTCCAAATAAATGTTAAATTGTTAATATATCATTTCGATCATTATACGTATATGGCACCTTATCGTAACTTGTAAGATACGTGTATACTACAAGCATTTTGTGATACGCAAAGCATTATTCCTTGAAAAACATTTTTAAGACTGTTTTTAGAAGAAGCTATTGTTGAAAGGATTTTACAGTTTGTTGTGATTCATGTTGGAATGGTTAATTCACATGATACAGTGACTCGAACCAATGGCAGTACATTTTGTGACAAATAGTTATGATATGATTCTTTAAATACTATTAACGAAAATGGCATATTTCTATTCCTTTCGTTTGTTGCAACAAATACTTGTGTGCATGTTATCCTAGATATACAGCTGTGAAACATGAAGACAACATGTTAGGAATTTGGCGCGCCGTCGTGTGACGCCGCAGTTGGCGCGCCGTCATTTGACTCCGCTGAATAACGTCATATACATGCAAGTCATCTTGTTATTGTTGTTTCAGTTGATATATTGTTATGATTGAGAAAGGACGACATTTAAACGTAAAACCCAACGCTAGAATTATTTATTTACTTCAGGTAGACATTTTTGTGCCGTGACTAAAAACTAAGGATGCCGTCAACAAATACAGAGAGGTTAAAGGGGCAGAGACTAGGAAATCAGAAAGTAATTGAGCGATTAATCGAAAGATTGGAAGAAAATTACCAATTGCAGTTTGATTAACCATCGTTGCAATACAGAACCAGTTGCAGATTATGCAAGGTTTAAATGAGAAAATAATCGCACTATCAGACGCGGAATCGACCCCAGACGAGCAGTTGGACTCGCACATGTTAGTTTTTGACATAGAAACGAAGCTTCGGAGATACCGTCAAAATCTGCGTGATCACCCATCTTCAAGTAGTACAGCCGTCCATGATAGTAGTCTGTCGATGTCCGTATTGCAGCAACCCGAGTTATCAAATACACACTATCGAAGCGTAGATGAAGAACCACCCCATTCTCTGCAGTTACCTACCCTACCGACATCATCCGAAAACGCTAATCAGTCGTTGCTTCCGGCCTTTCATCAACGTCAACGTCAAGTCGCCACCACCATCGTTGCCACCAACGTAATGCAACCAGCCCAGCATAACGTTAAGCACCCAACATCCGGTGACACAGACACGCATAAGACACCACCACCCAGTGAAAGTCCAAATCTCAGTTCGAAAAAGACGCAGAAGTCACGACTGCCCGGTGCAGACAGGCAATTTGACATCGGAGAATCTTCCGGAATCTCCATTTCTGTCCACGAGTTCGGATTCAAAATCGCCATCCCGTCGGAAATGGCCGGAAACCAACCGTTCAGAAGATCAGACGGAATCGAAAGCGCTCAATGCAAGCGTCGTTTCAAAGAGTGCATGCACGGAGGTCATTCAAACACCGAGCAAAACACGTAGACGCGAAACCGTCAAAAGATCAATCAATGACAATGTCATTTCATGTAAAAAAGGAAACACTTATATGCAATACAAAACACCGGCGCATCTACTCCACGGAAGAAGATTGACTTGACTTCCATACAGTGACGCTAAAGCCGTATGTGATAGTTCATTCCCCAACGTTACACGCCGTAATATCGCACAACGCGCACAGACTCGCGCGCGTCTTATCGAACAGTACCGTTACCGATGGACTCACGAATATAGGACGTCACAGAGGGAATTCCAGGCGAAAGGCGGCAACAATCATCAGACGATACGTTTGGTCGACGTTGTTATCGAGCAGGACGACTTTAAACCGCGACTTCAGTGGACCCTGGCTGTGGAAGACGAGCTTCTAACCGGAAATGATGGGTTGACGAGGGCCGTGCGCCTCCTTACATCAGGTGGAATCACCACCAGACCTATCGTCAAACTATACCCGCTGAAGTACAATGTGACGACAACTGACTTCAATTGTGTGCAATCAAGTGTTGAACTCTTGCTGATGTTATGGACATTTGAAGTTTCAAAAATATCAGTAGATTTAATTATTTTATTTAAATAAGCATATTGTTGTAAGTGCATATTAACATTTCGCGACCCGGAGAATGTTGGGAATTTGACTCGCTGTCGTGTGACGCCGCAGTTGGCGCGCCGTCGTGTGACGCCGCCGAATAACGTCATATACAAGCACGTCAACTTGTTATTGTTGCAGTTGATATATTGTTATGATTGAGAAAGGACGACACTAAAACGTCAAACACAACGCTAGAATTATTTATTCACTTCAAGTAGACACAACAACATCACCCATATTAAAGAGTGTCAGAATATCACCACAAGGAGACATAATGTTGGCTTCCGGTGTTTTAAACTCTATCTAGCGAAATTATATGATCCCAACAGTTCCCAACTGTATGACTGCAAAATGTATGTAAACAATAATATATCATATATAAACATCCATTGATTTTATCATAGCCATCTTCAGAGTATTTTCAAGCAATTTTTATTGAATTTAATTATTAAAATCAAAACAAAAAGTTTATGCAGTCATTATTGGCGTTCATCAGTATGAATAAAGTATGGCAATACAACTGTTAAATCGGTTTATTAAAGTAATATTGTACCAAATTGAACTAAACCGGAACACAAAATCGCTCATATTTGTTTAAGACTGTATTTGATGTTCCATAACTATCTGTCACATAGTGGATAAGCAATATGTCTGCAAAAATATACAAAATTCAAAATGATGGAATCTTTCCGACATTCTAAGTTCATTGACAAGTCTGAAAAAAGTTCTGTTGTACATATTTGACCGTATATATGCTTTAATATTGCTATGTGATTTGTTGATGAACGCCTATTTAGTGAAAATGCCTCAATCCGAATTCATCATTTCGTCCGGAAAAATTGTGGTTGGTCAATGTTGCCTTCAGATGTCATAATTATGTTTTCTTTGGGCTGCTTTGCTGGCAAATATTATATGATATATAAATATTTCGTTATTTAACTATTTCTCTCATTGTGCATATATATATAGTGTTGAAAAGTTAGCATGCAACAATACATTGTACTTAGTTACTTTTATAAAGTGACAGTAAGATTTAATGATTTTGTTGGATGCACATGCAAATATATCATTGTTGTTTAGTGCCGAGGACAGTAGCAAACAAGAGCACCGCATAGCAGGTGCCAACGCTTGGCTACGGGTACAGTTTTGAATAAATGAAACCTTTTCAGAAGAATATTAGAGGTCACAGTGACCTTTGACCTAGTGAACCAAAAATGGGTGTGGCGTGTAGAACTCATCAAGATGTAGCTACATATGAAGTTTCAATGTTGTAGTAAGAAGCACTTAGATTGTAGAGCCCATGTTAAGGTTTTCGCAAGGCGGACAAAGAGCTGGCTATGTCAATACCTCGGGTTTTCTCCGAAATCAGCTCAGCTAAAAATGAGTTTCACATTGTTTTAGTAAATTAGTAATGTAGTTAGAAAGAACAGAATCATCAATAAGTATATTTATTGAATATAAAAAAGTGCTGCTGGCATATTGGATGTGTACATCTAGCTATGAGAAGGTCCCTGTTTAATCCCCACTGGCAGTGAGTGAGGGTTCTAAAAATCTTTAAATAAAAGGAATAAGTAAATTTTGTTGATTTGAGGGCTAAAAACCCTGAAATCGACCCTGGTTAAAAGCCGAGGCAAAAAAACAACCTGAGGTCGCATGAGCCTGCTATACTCTGAACAAGTATTGTGTCTACCCAGGAAACAGGCTTGAGTGTCTTACTGAGCTTCAGACTTTCAGTGCAATATATCTTAAATAAATTGGTAAAAATAAATGATTATTTAAAAAAATAAATATGCTGCACACATTCATTTAGATCTATTTACTTTACCTGTATGCAGTAATCATTTCAGTCTTGAATCTTGTTGGCCAGTGAACTATGTTAAAAGCACCATAACTATGAAACACTAGTATTTTGAATATTGCAATGTTCAACAGAAATGAAGCTGATGATAATTCTACACGATGATGCATACTAAATTTCTAAACTACATTTCCACCAACAATTCCACTACCAGTTCAATTGCTTCGAACACAGTTGAAAATAACACTATTCTACTATAGAAACGAGAAAAAGTACTTCATTTCTCAACTTTTCGCAATAAAAATCGTCGCTCACTGTGTGTTTTTTCGAGCATACTCCTGATTTTATCAGCGTTTAATAGTATTTCCCACAGGAAAATTTATGTTCATAATGTCATAATCTACATGTGTGCTTGATACAAAAGAGAAAATGTCCCTGTCCGGTTTGAAGCACAAATCACATTCGGGGCATGGGTGCCGACATTTTATCGGCCATTTTGAGTTTCAAAAGTAGTCCGAAAACAAAATGGCGCCCACGGTTTACCAGAGGCTACTTTATGCAATAAAAAGCCGGTTGGGTCCAGAGTGCACAATTCAGCTCTCCTCTGAAACCGTTCACTCGTCATACCGGAAATCGGTCGATATTTTGTGTTATACCGGCTCGGCTTCCTTATCTATTATAATCAGAAAGTGCCGATTGACATCAAGAGCACCGCACAGTCCCTGTTCCACTCCATGTTCCGGTATAATTTCATATACCCGTAAGGCGACGAAGAGCTGTTACGAAATGACGTCACACAGTGCTGGGAACTGAAGATAGACTACGGACGCCACACGAGCTACGTCGGCGCCTCCGTACAAGTGAATAAAGGCGACCTGGTATATGTCGAAGTTGCCAAAGTCGGTTTTCTTTCATGGAAAGAGCGTAGTTCAACATATTTTGGTTTATTTAAATTGGCGGAGACATGTGTATTTCTAAATTATATTCAACTTAACTATTGTCGATTGTATCAATTAAATAACTTCAACACAAATGATATTTGTATTTATTTCTTTTTTGGTAATGAACCAATAAAAGTATTTTCTTGTACCTGTGTTTTGTTTGACAATTCTTCTCTGTAACATCAAAACGCTACTGACACGTCTTTGTTGAGTGACTGAGTGTTGAATGATTTCTAAGGTGAAAAGCTCGGTGCGTCAAGCATAAAGACCATTTATGAGATTGACAGCATACAACTAATACAACTTTAGTCTTAAAAAGTTTCATTATAGCATTTAAAAGTGAATACAAACGGAAACGTTTGTGGAACGAATATATTTTATAGATATTTATTTTATTTTATTTTATTTGCATCAAATGACAATTATTTTTCAAGATGCGAATTTAATGGCTAAATAACGTAAAATGTTTCACGAGTATAATGCTTACGAAGTAAATATCCATTTCTTTAAATTTTATGCGAAAACATGCTTCTGATAATACATGCAAAGCCTAGGACATTGGTTGAGAATCGGAATATTAATTGTATACTGTGTCAATTATAAAAGATGGAAAAATAAATCCTTTTTTTGGTTAGGTCAGCATTTGAAATCATTAAAATGTCCTTATGTGCTTATCAAATACTATTAATACTTTATCATTACCGCCACTAATCAGATTATTCCTTCTTTCTTAAATTCGATTGCCATATTGCCTTTAGGTTTGCTAAACTGGAAGTTTATGCGAAAGTTAAGAAGTTTTTGATGAAATTAAATATCAATGGGGATCCGAATTGTTTAGAAGATAACTTGCTAATATTGGCCAAGGTCTTTGCGGCCTTTGCTCTGCTAACTTATTATTATAGTTAAAAGTATTGTCCTGATTGAATATTGCGATGCATTTTCACCACGGCCGAATCGACATGATTCAAGGAACACTAGAAACACAATGTTGCGTTTTAAGTTTGAATTGAGCTCTAGCAGATGCATTTAATTCTTGTTCTTTACTAAGCAGAGTGAGTATTCGAACAATAACGTAATTCAGGTCAGATTGGTTATTAATAGGTATCAAGGAGAGAATACAATTTGTTTTAAAATCGGGTACTAATTCAGTCATGCTTTTCTCTATCCGTTATCCTCACACATGCTGCTTTATGCGTTATATATTTCATACTTACATTCCAAACAATAATATACATATTATCTGTGATTGCGTTATATACACATTTATTATCTTGTCCGTTGTCCAGATAATATGGAAGTAATTCCTGAGCCGACAATGACCAATTGCGACAATCACGATTGGTAATTGTCAGCGTAGGTACTATTTAAAAAACCTCGGATACCCTTTAAGTACATGGTTACTTCATTTTGCAAGCTATTTAGTCCAAGCATTTGTACTAAATTTAGTGTCAAGTGATTGCATAATACACTTTAAGTAAACATAGTTTAGATACATAAACGACCAATCCACTCATTGAAATGCGTGATTAACTGATTAATTGGACATATTAGTAGCTGTACAAAACATATAGCTTAACAACGAAATAACTTTAATATTTTCTAAAGGGTTAAGGCTATAAAGCTAAACGAAGCACTTTTTCAAATCCTAGTTTATTTGAATATAACAAGGTGTTAACATAAAAAGATACAATACAAAGTATTGTAAATATTGTAAATATTGTAAAAGTGTTCCAAGCAACTATTTCGCTTTGCTGTTTTTTTTTAAACGTTGTTATAAGCAAACTCGCAGATATATTGACATACTGTTTTGGATTAAGAGCTTCTATAAACAACATTTTTTTGCTTCTTAAAATCTTTGTAAAAGATATAAGAAAATATATGGGCAAGGACCACTTTAATTGAAAAATATATTCGGATTTTCTAAAACGTCATTCAATTTTATGTTTGAAACCTGCGTTTTCGACCGAGATACGTATGCAATTTAGCATGTGTTACAATCACCAATGGTGTATTAGGTGTATAAGCGCGCTAGAAGGGCAACTTAAACTTAAAACTTAAAAACACAAACGCTTAATATCAAATATACACGCCGATACGACAAATAAAGGTGTCCGCGTTTGGCGACTATCAAACTAAGTATGTTTGACATTCTGGCGTGGTAACATTAAGGCACCGACTATCAAACTAAGTATGTTTGACATTTTGGCGTGGTAACATTTAGGCACCGTTCAATCCCGTCAACACGGCGTCAATACGCCAAAGCCTGAGAACAGTAATGAAGATTGTTTGGTCGGCCTCACCTCCGAGCTTGGTAAGCCGCGTTTGCTATCATGTTCATCTCAAACACATTTTCACGCTTTTCCTAGCAATGCTGGATCATTGAGGAAATGCGGATCCATACAACTGGTCATATGCGACCAAAATAATACTCAAATATAGCATGAAATGTAATGTTGACATCAGTGAAAGAACTGATCCATAGCTGTCAATTTCTTTTTAAATATTTCATATTGTCTATCCGTAAATAGATTGAGAACAAATTCATATGGTATAAACGGTTTGCTGATAATTAATTTGTGATAAATTAATAAAGAAATATTTTATTGAATTTCCATATTGTTGTTGTAAGCATACGGCTGCTTGAAACATTATGAAATATCGTTATACATGTGTGTTTTTTAAGAGATACTGTGGGAACTTCGTGCTCTATTATCAAGCTTTATCAAACAAGTTTCGCTTTACATCTGTAATTTGATAAATTAATTAAAAGGTATACTATTACCGCGTAACATTTGATTTTTTTTTCGATAAGTTGACACCAAAACGCCTATAGTAAGGAATCAAAGTGTGGATAGTCGCATCAATAACAAGTCATTATGCTGTTGTTATGTCTGGAGTCGAATTTACACTTCTTTATATCGAAAGTATATCGAAAGTATATTATACTCATCTAAAATAAGCTCACTGTAAACAGCGCTTTGAAATTTGAACTCTATTTCATATCAATGATTCATTTCATACTTAACGAAATAGGAAGGCAACTTGATATCAACCAATTCACGATTATGTCAAGGTTAAAAAGAAATTTAGGCAAATGTAAACATTCGAGATAGCACATGCGCTATAATCGATTTGAGACCATATTGTTTTTGTAAGAAGGTATTAATATCCAATGAGCAGCGAATAGATATTTAAATAGCCTACGAACCGTATTCGTGTGTGATCATATGTTAATTGATCAGTTCATTAATTAGTGATGTCAACATATCATAGATGATGATGATGATACTGAGTATAATTAATAATGATTATACTGTATTATCATTACTTTGACTCTTCTTTTTCTTCCTCTTGTTGTACTCCTTTTTTTTTAATTCTTCTTCTTATTAATATTAATATTATTAATGTATTTTTCTTCTTCTTTTAATAATAATAATAATAATAATAATAATAATAATAATAATAATAATAATAATAATAATAATAATAATAATAATAATAATAATAATAATAATAATAATAATAATACTAAGAAGAAGAAGAAGAAGAAGAAGAAGAAGAAGAAGAAGAAGAAGAAGAAGAAGAAGAAGTAGAAGAAGAAGAAGATACAAATACAGCCATTGACATGCGTAATTAATATATAACTTTTAAGGTGGCAATATTAGTAGCTTTACAAATAATATAGCTTCACAACGAAATAAATTTAAAATTCAATAAAAGGTAACAGCTATAAAGATAAACTAAGCAAGTTTGCAAATACTAGTTTATTTAAATATAAAAGTTGTTCACATAATTAGACATATTAAAACGTCTCTAAGACAAGTTAAGCACTGTGTATACAACGGTAGATAATTGGCAAAAAATAATGATAACAATTACTATTAATGAAACATTTGGGTTAATAGTTCAATGATTTTACTAATAACGTTTCTTAATAAAGAAACTTAAAGATGATGATGAAGAAGAAGATGGTGTTGATGAACAAGGTTATGATAAAGAAGTAGACGATGAAGCTGATGATGATGATTATATGATTATTATACTTAGTACATTTGTATATACAATAAATGCGCTGGCAAACAATATATTCACGGATTACAGCATACAACGAATACAACGGCGGAACAGATGAGGCGTACGCATGTTTTGATACATGTTGTTAAAAACTATAATCAGTTCATGGTAACAGCATGATCGTTCTGTCAAAAAACATAAAACAAAACCATCTACACGCGCAAATAATACCATTAAAGCTAAAAAAAGGTATGTAAGCCACCATTGCGTGTGTCCTTTTAAATATGCAGTAAACATCATTTATTCTGATCGGCAACCATGACTTTACTTGTTTTTTGTTCCGAAGACTTATCGGTTCGTTACTACGAAATCTGTATCTCGTTTCCACGAGACCTAATAAGAAGTTTAAACGAACGAGCTAGTTATCTGGAGGGAACGAGATACTTGTTTTTGTAACGTAAATTAAAAAACAACAGCATGCACACGTCAATTCTGTTCCCTCTTAACTCTACCAATACCGATTTGTATGGGTTATAGCCTATACCATATTGTTATGTGAAGGTTTTGGTGGCCCATTACAGATGCATGTGTGTGAACTATAATGCATAAGATCAAATTCAATAAATAATGAAATGAAAACTGATTATTCACTTATAAAGCAAAAGCAATGAAAACACATTTATTTGTGTCTTTCTTCAGCATAGAGGGTCGTTCCGCTGGTTAACTTTCAAGCTGTGTTTGATTCGATTTAATTCGTTTTGCAACCCAACGATAATGTCGTGTTTGAGAAAGTCATGGCCAACGATGGTGGAGGCTATGACCCTAAAACGGGAAAGTTCACGGCTCCTGTCGGTGGAGTGTACATATTCACCGTACAATATTGCCCTTTTTCTGTCTTCAGCACAGAGGGTCGTTCCGCTGGTTAACTTTCAAGCTGTGTTTGAATCGATTCAATTCGTTTTGCAACCCAACGATAATGTCGTGTTTGAGAAAGTCATGGCCAACGATGGTGGAGGCTATGACCCTAAAACGGGAAAGTTCACGGCTCCTGTAGGTGGAGTGTACATATTCACCGTACAATATTGCCCTTTATATTACCATGAAGTAGGTTTTGAAATTGTTCAGGGAGAGATACCGTTACAGAGATCAGCTCAAGAAAGTGTTGATTCAACAGTTTGTGTCAACATGCAAGTCGTCTCTAAGGTTGAACAGGGAGCTAATGTCTGGGTGCGGGCAACAGCTAAAAGCACTTTACATCCGGAAAATATTCATTGGAACACCTTTGCTGGGCTGTTGATCCATGCAATCGAAAATTGAAAAGGATTTATCAGTGTTTGCAGTGTTTTCCCTAGTATACTAGTTATTATAATGCATTGTTCTTTGATATACAAACCTTTATAAATACTCACTGACAATTCAGATAACAAGACCTCAATACAGCTCTTAAGTCAAAGATAAGGAATTGAAGTTGGAACATTGGTGGAACACATATTCGCAAATGGAAGGCAACAATAAACGTTTCGAATTTCCATGCATAACACAGTCGGACAGTGCAATGCTTAACTAGACGTCTTTTAACTTACTTGACCGGTTCTGCATCACCTTACATATTACATATTACACATTGCACGGGAAAATACAAATACTGTATGGACCTTGCTGAGAGGTTTTGTAAGTTTTGTAAGATTCTTAACGGAATGTGAAACTTTCAGTCATGTTATTTTACTACAATTTACTTAATTGCTTACAACATAATTTACAATGTATTTATAACGTTTGTAAACGCCTCTATTGGTAGTTAAACTCTGTGTATACAACGGTAGATAATCTGTCGAAATAATGATTGAACAAACTCTTAATAAATCATTTGGTTAAAAAGTTCAATGAGCTTAATGTTTACGTGTTTAAGTGCACAAACTTGCAAACTCAACGAAATACCCCCAATTAATACATATGTGGTCTTAAATGTTCTGCCTTCTACAAGAGGAGTTTTGTATATTAAAAATGTAGGGCAAACATTTAACTAAGTTCATTTATTTTTTTTTCGAAGTTTAAAATAAATAATATTTGTTTAATTTGTACGGTAGAACAACGTTCAATTACATATACATGTACACTTAAGCAAAATAAACACTATTCCAACACCCAGGATTTTACTTTTCTTACGAATCAAGCCAGTGTTAAACATGAAATGGATATGGAGTCAATATGTAGTCAAGAGGTACTTGTCAATCGTTCATATATATGCATAATTCTGTGGTCGAGTCATTGCCAAACGAAATTAGACATACAGTAGAATTGCAATAACTCGAGCTAGCGATTTCTCGAAAACTGGCGATTACTCGAGCAATAAAGAAAGTCCCTAGCATTTCCTTTAATGTCTATATAAAAATACTCGCGATAACTCAAACATGCGATTTTCGATAACTCGAGGTCGTGTGCCGGTCCCTGAAAGGCATTTCAAACCTAATTAACTGGCAATTATTCGAGGACGCTTTCTCGTCTGGTCGGTGCTAAAAATATTCGAGTTGTGAAAACAGCGCAATCAAGCAGACAAAAGACGCTCGATTAGGTGTGAAGTTAGTTGCAGTTTGAGAAACACTGCACATTGTCATCCTTTGAGAAGCAGATCAAAGCTACACTTCCTCGAGTTATCGCATTTTTACTGTATATGTTTTTATTGTTAAAATGTCAGTGGTCTTGTCGTGGCATATGACAATAAAAAGTGTTCCAAGCAACTATTTCGCTTTGCTGTCTTTTTAAACTTTGTTATATACAAACTCGCAGATATATCGACATACTGTTTTGGATTGAACAAAATGTTTCTGCTTCTTTTAACCTTTGTAATAAATATAAGAAAATATATGGGAAAGGACCATTTAAATTGAAAAATATATAATCGGATTTTCGAAAATGTTATTTATTATACTGTTCGTAAATTGCGTTTTCGAATACAAAATACGTATGAAATTATGCATGTGTTAAAGGATCAATGGTGTATCAGGTGTATTAGCGCGCTAGAAGGGCAACAATTAAAAACAACAACGCCTAAACGACAAACATACGCGCCGATACGACAAATAAAGTTGTTCTATATTTGGCGACTATGAAATCCTGTATATTTGAAATTTTGGCGTGGTAGCATTAAGGCGTCTTTCAATTCCGTCAACACGACCAATCGACAAATCAGAGGCGTTAATACGCCAAGGCATTAGCACATAATGAAACTAGTTTGGTCGTCCTCACCTCTGAGCTTGGTAAGCCGCGTTTGTTAACCTGTTTATCCTAAACACATCTCTACGCGTTTTCTAGCGAAGCTGGTTGATTGAGGACATGAGAATCCATAGCACCGGTCATTTACGACCAAAATAATACTCAAATATAGCATGAAATGTAATGGTGACATAAGTGAATGAACTGATCCATAGCTGTCAGTATCACTTAATCTAATCCATATTGTGTATCCGTAAATAGATTAAGGAACAAAATTTTATGGTATAAACGGTTTGCAGATATTTAATTTGTGATAAATTAATAAGGAAATATTGTATATAATTTCCATATTGTTCTTGTTAGCATATTGCTGCTGGAAACATCATGCAATCTCGTTATACCTGTGTGTGTATTTAAGAGATATTGTGGGAAATTAGTGCCCTATTATCAAGTTTCATCAAACAAGTTTCACTTTACATCTTTAATTTAACAAATTATTTGAGAGGTATACACTTACTAATCGTGTTTCATTTGAAACCAATCGACAAGATGATACCAAAACGACTTTATTAAGGAATCAAAGTGTAGATAGTCGCAACAATGTCTGGAGATGTATTTACGCTTCGTTGTATCGAAATAATATTACATATACTCTTCTAAATTAAGCACACTGTGAACAGCGCTTTTAAATGTAAATGCGTTGGGAAACTCTTAAATCAATGTTTCATTACTCTATTTCAAATCAATGATTCATACTGAACGAAATAAGAAGGTAACTTGATATCAACCAATACACGATTATGTCACGGTTAAAAAGTAATTTTGGCAAATGTAAACCTTCAATATAGCACAAGCGTTATAATCAATTGGGAACCATATGGTTAATGTAAGAAGGCATAAGTATCCAATGGATAACGAATACATAATGAAATAGCCTACGAACCGTATTCGTATTTGAACATAATGTAAAATGATCAGTTCATTAATACGTGATGTTAACATATCAAAGATGATGATTATAATGATTATAATAAATAATAATTATATTGTTATCATTACTTTGACTCTTCTTTCTGCCAATGCATTTTCTTCTTTTTATTTCTTCTTCTTCTTCGTCTTCTTCTTCTTCTTCTTCTTCTTCTTATTCTTCTTCTTCTTTTATTTCTTCTTCTTCTTCCTCTGCTTCTTCTTCTTCTTCTTCTTTTTCTTCTTTTGTTCTAGTTCTTCTTCTTTTTCTTATTATTATTATTATAATTATTATAGTAGTATTAGTAGTAGTAATAGTAGTAGTAGAAGTAGTAGTAGTAGTAGTAGTAGTAGTAGTAGTAGTAGTAGTAGTAGTAGTAGTAGTAGTAGTAGTAGTAGTAGTAGTAGTAGTAGTAGTAGTAGTAGTAGTAGTAGTTAGTAGTAGTAGTAGTAGTAGTAGTAGTAGTAGTAGTAGTAGTAGTAGTAGTAGAAGAAGAAGTAGAAGTAGTAGAAGAAGTAGAAGTAGTAATAGAAGTAGTAGTAGTAGTAGTAGTAGTAGTAGTAGTAGTAGTAGTAGTAGTAGTAGTAGTAGTAGTAGTAGTAGTAGTAGTAGTAGTAGTAGTAGTAGTAGTAGTAGAAGTAGTAGTAGTAGAAGTAGTAGTAGTATAGTAGTAGTAGTAGTAGTAATAGTAGTAGTAGTAGTAGTAGTAGTAGTAGTAGTAGTAGTAGTAGTAGTAGTTGTTGTTGTTGTTGTTTTTTTTTATATGGAAATATTGGGGAAAAATCCCATGGTGGAACAAAAAATCGGATGGAAAAATGAAAAAAAAATCCATAGGAGAGCAAATGTTTAAGAAATGAAAGAAATAGAAATTGAATAAACAAACCATAAATAATGCAACGCAAAGAAGCATTTAATCGCACACGTTAACTCAAATAGGCAACTTCAAATATCAAAAGTACTCGACAAGGGACGTTAAGGGTCGTTATTTGCCTTTAACCAAATTATGTTCAACCTACTATCAACATAAAGTGCAGAGAGTCATCTTTTCAAAATATTCTCAATGCATGTATATGATCAAAAGACGTTATCTCCAGCCCGAGACAAAGATGCCCACTTTTTCCCAATTTTGACGTCGTTTAACGTTGCTTTTTACGGCAACGTCACAACTACGAATTGTATCGACGCAGATTGCCGCGCTTATTATTCAATCAGCATAATGGTGATCCACACTGTGATAAATGATTTAATTCCTTTTCATAAATCAAAGTAACATAATATGATAATAGGTGCTACCTAATTTACGGGCAAAAGCTTATTTGATGTTTGTTAAAGATAACACGGGTAATATATGTCTGCACATTATCATGCAACAAAACATTCAATTTCTTTACAAAACAATATGTAATTTAGCAAAGCAATAAAATATAATTTGTTTTAATCTTAAACAAGTTTATGAAGCTATGCTTTATGTATAGTAACCCCTTGTACTGTTTTCAAACTCTTAAACATGTATTTCATTTTTTGTTTACTTTTAAAAACAATGTTAGAATAAAAAAACAAAAACTCGCGGAACTGTGTTTTATTGATGTTTTCCATATGCAGGGATGCCATTTATGTTTTAGGGCGAGATTATTTCTAAAACGATTTTATTTAACTTAAGCATAAAAAAGAAAGGTGCCGTACTTCATTATTTTGGTCCCATGTCTAAATCATCGACATCGTAAATGTATCCCCTGCATATGTAACAATGCTTGCGGGAGTGTTTGCATCTATCTTGAAAGAAGTGCATAGACCTCATTCACTGCGCAAAATTACACAGACCAGAAATATCACCTTTGGCTTTGGACACAATACTCTTTGCATATATTCCGCACGGTTAGAGCTTATGTCATGAAATGTGGTAAACTTATTGTATTTTTCTGAATCCTCAGGAACTAACAGTTGGTAAAAACTATCGCTTATGCCATACACAGATTGAACATTACTAGGTTGATGCTAAGGAGAAAATACTAGTAGCAAAAATTTAGTTTTATGATGAAGACCCACATCATAAGCTTAATGCTAAATATATGAGTGTACCTGTCACTTAATGTGTGAGACAAAAAATAAACAACAACATACTTATTATCACGAATTTACTGTTATCAACAAGAATTGTTTTACCAGTAAATAATTTACCAAACCATATTTAAATAAAAAATAAACAAATATTTTTCACCTGAATTTAATTTCATTATTTCGTTTATTTTCATTTCATTTAATTCATTTTCATGTTTTGAAAGTGAAGATATTCAGTCATTATGGAATGTGGCATTAAACATATAGACAGCAGCTGCGTATTGCATGTGAATGAGGCAGTTTCCACATGAATATGATTATAAAATAACAACCCGATTATTAAACTGCATGTAAATCCCAATTGATTAAAGTCAAGTTTGTGTATTTTCAAGCTCATAAACAAAATAACACATTCAGTATGTTCCTTTATACCCTTATCTTCTCGCCCTTGTTTCTGTGCACTCAACACATATAGTATTAGACGCACTGTTATGAGTTTGCAAATATTCAGATAAGTTCCTACCACGCGTTTGTTAGTTCAAAAACACGCTCAGTCATGGCACTAAATGTCAATGAGTTGACTTCATCAAAGATGTAGAACCAAATAAAATACTCCTCTCATCCAGTACGCCTTCTATGAAGAAATAATAACAAGCAGTCATCAAATAAAATGAATACCGTATCTTACACTTTCGCTTCTTATATGGTCTTCAAACAATTAATCAGAGACAGTTGACAAGACTAAACTTCTGCTTTTCGCTTATTTGCAATTTTTTCAAAGTGTCAGCATAATGTGCAAAATAATAATGGTAATACACAACATGGTCTCAGGTGTGTCAAATGAATGTTTATGCAAGGATTATTAATTATAGGTATAAGTTCAAGTGTACAACACACTCTTTTGTAATAAAAATATTGCAAAGTGTGCTACTGGCACTGCATTATGCACATTTATATTTAAGCAAAAATTAACATTCATTTATATCATAAACAAGAAATCTGATACTTAAAAACCACTTAGTAGATATTGTTTAATGTACAATGTATTACTCAAAGTCATCATCACACAATGAGACAACACAATGGTCTCTAAACAGAGTGTGCTTTTTAATTGTGGCATACACTTTATGAAATAATACTAGTATTAGAAATACAGAAAAAAACGTCTAGAGCTGTCTGGGAACTATCATTTTTAATATCAACAATTCATTTGACATGCCTGATTGCAAATTGTTAATTTCACTATTCTTTCACATTGTTTTCACACCTGATATTTGTTATGCTGCATATTCTTTTTGCTTACAGACATACAGAGTCTCTTCACAATAATTGCAGTTTCTTTACAGTCCACTAACGTTGAACATTACAGAGTAACAATTGCTAATGTTTCAGTCCCGGTCAAGCTTTATAGGTCCAGAATTGCTTCGTTGTTGAGTACAAAGCACGCAGTCAGTTTTGCTCAGCAGAATGCTGCATGGAATGTGTGAAGTCCAGCATTTGACAGAGCAGCTTCTAAAAGAAAATCAAAGAGAATCCCTGAAATGTACATATGAATTAGTCTATTTCCAATGTGTATGTAAGCACAGTTTGAATTTTTACAGTTTGAAACAGTTTGGTACGAAAATGATCGAGTATGAGTCGGAGATGCAATATTGTTTACAATCACAACTTAACTTAATACATCACAAAAGAAAGGGTCTTTAGAATTATCACGTAGAATATACTCAAGAAATAACTCCAAAACTTAATAAAATGATAACTTTTATGTTCCATTAATTTTACTGAATAATAATCATAATGACCTTAAATTTAAAATCGGCGAAATTTTGTATGTGCCGAAAACAGTTCCCATGCTATACCTGGATACCTGGATACCTGGACTGTTGGGCCGTAATTAAGCTATGCTGTAGTGGCCCCTCTGATAAATGGTCTCTTCTTTAGAATCTCTCTCTGATAATTACTATTTTGTTAAAACTTCTCTAGAGTGCGCTTAGTAAATTTACTTGTTAAACTTCTTAATGTTACATTTTTCAGAATTTAGCAACGATTTAAATTGATTAACACTTGTGGCAGCTATTGTTGATTCTTCCAAACTGTTCCAGTAATGTATTGATCTTTGACTAAAGATGTTGAGTCTTACATTACTTTTGGAATTCTTGCCTCTTAGTTTCAAGTGATGACCACGAAGATTATCCTCAGCCAGATCGAACAATTTTTCCCAGTTTAAATCATCCAGCTTATGTAAAGATTTGAAAATTTGGATCATATCCGCCCTGTCCCTTCAGTACTCAAGTGTGACAAGTCCCAACTTTCGAAGTCTCTGGTCGTATGGTAGATGTGCCACCACTGGCACTAGTATAGTTGCTCTTCTTTGAACATCTTCAATTAACTTTATATGTTTTTTTAGGTGAGGGGACCAAACACATGATCCGTATTCTAAGGTTGGCCTGATAAAAGCCTTATAAAGAGGCAGAAACATTTCTTCATCAAGACACTCAAAGGATCTATGTACTAAGCCAAGAGTTCGCTGTGCTTTATTCGTAATGTTTGTAATGTGTTGGTTAAAACTTAGCCGCTCGTCAAAAGTCACACATAAATCTTTCTCATTTGTGACTGCTTCAATGGCTGTATAATTTCTGTCCGGGTCTCTCATGGAATAGCGAAAGTCACTATTTGAACTTCCAAGGTGAAGAACTTTGCATTTCTTTGCATTAAATGTTAATTTCCATTTATCACTCCAGTCACTTAAGTTGTCTAGGTCAGATTGAAGATTAAAACACTCCTCATTTGTTGTTACTGGTGAAAAAAGCTTTGTGTCGTCAGCAAAAATCTTAACAATTCCTGATACTATGTCAGGTAAGTCATTGATAAAACACAGAAAAAGTATCGGTCCGATTTAACTGCCCTGAGGTACTCCGCTGACTACATCTGTCCATGATGATAAAGTAGATCCTATACGAACACACTGCGTTCTTCTAGACAAGAAATCCCTAATCCAATTCAGGACTATTCTTCGAATACCTAACTTGTATAATTTATGAATCAAATGCCCGAGTGAAACGCGATCAAAGGCTTTGGCAAAGTCCAGATAAATGACGTCTATTGGTACACCTTTGTCTAAGGATTCTGTCCAATTATCAAGAATCTCCAATAACTGAATAGAGCATGACCTTTCTGATCTGAATCCGTATTGTGCGTCAGAAAATATCTTGTTGTCATTCATATGCTTAACGAGTTTATCCCGGACAAGACGTTCACATAATTAACACACCACAAAAGTTAGGCTAACTGGGCGGTAGTTTGCTGGCTCTTCCTTACTTCCATTTTTAAAAATGGGAGAAACAATGGCTTTCCTCCAATCCTCGGGAATAACTCCTTCACTCAATGTCTGATTAAATAAAATTAATAGTGGTTTTACTAGTTCCTTCTTAGTTTCGTAAAGAACCCGAGGGTGAATATAGTCCGGACCAGGTGATTTCTCTGGGTTAAGTGAATTCAAGGCTTTTAACACATCCTCCTCAGACAACAAAATATTCTCTAGTAAATTCCGATTTTCATGTTGAACAATATCAATATGGTCATTTCCTGCATTATCTGGTCCAACAAAGACACTGCTGCAGAAGCAATTTAATGTTTCTGCCTTATCAAAATCTGTCTTAGCTTCAGTATTATCCTCCCGTACCAACACGCCTATGGAATCCTTTGTTTTTCTCTCAGAATTAACATATCGCCAAAAGGATTTGCTGCTCTTATTTACTTCATTTGCATTTTTTTTCTCATAACTTCTTTTGGAACGTTTCACAATATTAGCACATTCTTGTCTACACTCAGCGTATTTCAAGTAACTATCATGTGAACGTGAAAACAAATATTTTTTCCAGGAGCTCCTTTTTTGTTAATTGCTTATATTGCAGTTCTATCCAACCACAATGGTGAATTCACTTGTTTTGAGTTTGACTTTTTCTCAGGAATAAACTTTGATGAGATTTCCAGCAAGGTTGACTTAAAAATAGCCCACATATCGTTAATATTCTTCTCATAAAATAAACAATCCCAATCTAACAAACCTAATTCTGTTTTCATGCCCTCGTAATCCCCTTTAAAATACTGGCGTCTGACTGGTTCCTCACCTAGTTCAGCAACATATAATTTCAAATTACAGCTAACTATAGAATGAACACTTTTCCCCAATGGCGGGTTTTTTTCAATTGAATCTTCATCTACCATAGCTTCCTCATTAGTGAAAAGTAAATCAAGGCAACTTGGCAATTGTCCATCCCTAAAGCTTGTACTTCCTTTTGTGTCCATCTGAACCAATAGCATAATCACATGTTGGTATTGACCAGTCTATATCCTTGTAATTAAAATCCCCCATGACAGCATAATGAGTGTAATTCTTTTGACATGAATAATTTAATAATTCCAATAATTCCATATTATATTCATGACTTGAGCCTGGACTACGATAAATCAATCCAGCTAATAGCGACACACCAATTCCAGGCATTTTGATTTCACACCAGACACTCTCGTTAAATCCTGAATTATCAAAAGTAGTCACATTAGTAGCTTTCAAATATTTTCTTATTAAAAACAATACGCCTCTGTTCCCATTCGAAGTAGGACTAAAGACATTATAGTCTGTAAACTTCAGATCATTTATACTCAGTTGTTCATTAGCTGACTTTGGAAAAACCTCACAAATTCCAAATATATCTGGATGTACCATGTCTAAAAATGCCTCAAGTTCTGCGACTTTATTCGATAACGAATCAACGTTTGTAAAGCACAATTTTAAAAATGTATCTGTAACTTCAGATGAACCCTTTAACAAATTATTTGAACACCCTGTATAATCCACACTTTCATTTGAACTGTTTAATAACTGAACATTTTGAACTTGATTAACAATATTTTGAACATTTTGAACGCCATTAACTGTGTTTTGAACATGTTTAACTGTTAACATATTTCCATTACAATCAATGTTAACAAAACCATTTAATGACCGTCCCCCAACCCTTGAGGGGCGGGGAGAGCAGTCCCTGTTGCACCAGCTGGCAAGTTAATTGCTTGTCTAGGTTGAAGTTCAACAATCTTATCCCGCCGGATAGCCCATATTTTCCCTGGGAAGTCTTTTTTCGTAACCTCTAGTGTTTTCTTCAGTATAATATTGTTTTCTCTCTGCTTCTGAGTGAGGTCTCTCCCTATTCCCACCTTTGAAAGTCTACCAATGTCCTTTAGCTTATAAGCATTCCTTAGTATTTCTCCCCTCTTGAGGCGACTCTCAATGGATAGCCTTATGGGGCGTATTTTCGTACTATTTGGGAAGAGACGACCTAATCTTGTTACGTTCTCTAATTGTGATAGATCCAAATCTATTCTAATGCTACTTATTACCTCCCCTAGTAATTCAATGTCCCTTTCCTTTGAACTTCCATTCTCCGCTTCTTTAAGATTAAAGAATATCATGTTATTAGCTCTCAACTCCTCTTCCCTCTTGTCTAAAAGTACCTCACTAACCTTTTCGCTGATCATCTACGGTAGCTTGAGCTTCATTTCCGCCACATCCTTCAATACAATACTTATCTCGAACGCCTGAATTGACAACTTCCCATTAACGTCTTTTAATCCACCGTTTACTTTTTTGACCTCTTCCTCTAGTTGAGCCTGCCTTTTTGACACTAAAGTGAGCATTTTAAGTAGCTTTTGAGAAGCTCCTCTACAACTTTTGCAATACCACTGTATGCTATCGTCCGATTTTGTGAGAAATTTATAATCATCCATGGGAACATGTTGACAATTAATATGATGTCACTTTTCACAAACACAACACACCAATGCTTTATCATCTGCCCCTACCTCCTTCTTACAGTCCTCACAATTATTTCGATTCGATTTCTTGGGCGGCGTTATGATCTCGGACACCCACGGTCATTCGGACACACGAGGCTATTCACAAAAAACCGATTCCAAATGGTTAACACAAGTAAATTCGATAACGAACACAAATCACTATGTTGTAATATGTTTAAATCCAAAGATAACTCAAATTTGTCACACATAACACTTGATGATCGCGGATATTTTAAAAACTAATATTATAATATTTGCTCTCAAGAAAAGCTGCCATATCCTTCGCGCATGCGCACGACCAATTCTATCAAAGGTAATCTTTAGCAATATAATTATAGATTGATGATTTATGTAACCAAACGCAATATTTTAATTGAATAATTACTTACCAATCGAGTGCATTCCATTAATTTATTAAATGTCAACAATGTAAACATCCACTAGAGTATGTCAGTTTCAATTTTCACTACTTAATGACGTATTGACCAAAGCAGTGACGTCACACAGACATGTATAGTTGTCGACGAAAGAAACGCGGCCGTTCATGTTGTGAACAAATTAAACTTTTAAACAATTGTTTATTTATGAAAAGGGATAATATTAACTATAGAATATTGGGTTCATTAAAAAAGTTAATTCGAAACTAATCTTATTCGATATTGTAAACCGGAAGTACGCAAATAATTTAGACGGGTTATCTTTTTTAAGATTTTGTAAACAACATCTAGAGCAATTTTCAATTTGCAATGCATTATGGGAAACAGGAAGTGTCACACAGGGAGGCAAACAGACGTATTTTGATCGTAGAAAATCATATAATGCAAGGAGATAGAGTACCATTACCTACAAAATAATAAATTTCTTGTCGTATTTTTTATTGAGGAATGCATCTACGTGTCATGTAGCGTTTGTCGAAGTGCCTATGTTGCTCCAGCGGTCTTTGATTTTCCATCGCGAAAATAGATGACGGCAGGAATTATTTGACTTGATAGCCTATAAGGTAATGTCTCTCTGTATTTCAGAAAATTGATACAAATAAACGGTCAACGCCCGCTCCGCGGGCTTTTGCCCGTATTACATGTCATTTAATATTAATATGATTATAGGTGCTACCTAATTTATGGGCAAAAGCTTTTTAAGTTTTTTTGATAACCACGTATTTTTAATAAATATATGGACATGATTGTGTTCAAAATATTATAATTGTTGCAATAACTAAGTAATGCATCCAAAAAAATCAATCTTAAAACGAGTTACATGTTCCAAGCTTAAAGATCTAGCATCTTATTTTTTTTTTTTTCTAGCCACAGGAATTTATAGCTGGTTTGGTGTCTGTGGTATAGTGGATGGGGTGTCTGCTAACTGGCTTAGTCAATGGGAGGTCTCTGTGTTGATCCCTTTAGTGGGTAATTTATACCAAATTATGCGACTATCGACCGTTAACTCATATTGTGCGTATTTGGTATAAATTATAATAATAATAATTTTTAATAAATATGCACAATATCTATGAGTAAGCGGTCGATAGTCGCATACTTCGGTATAAATAATAATAATAATAATGTTCAATGTCAAATATATCTAAAAGCAACAGACGTAAGGTGTCTTCTGATTGGCTAACACTCAAGGGTTGGTGAAAATTGTACGTGGAAGTACATTACTCGTTCTATCGAGTAGGTCTTGTAGACTATCGACGTCATGGTACGTCATATACAAACTAAGTACAGATCCTACCCAGGAAACAGTTTGTTTCATCAAATGTCTCAATTCAACTTGCCAGCTTGCTAAAGCAGTTGCATTTAGCATACAGTACACTGATTTAACATAATCAAAATCATGTGATGTGTCAAATCAATTTTGATTGACAAATTTGACAGGATTTTTTTTAATCCAATTAGTTTTAGACTGTCAAATAACACACACTACGTATTGAAAGCCATACCTGGAGCTTTCGTCTGTATATCACTGACTTTATCAAAAGAATGATTTCTACTGTTGGGAAACGTTAACACCACTAATTGTCTTCTTATTTATTATCAATGTATAATTATGTGTAACAGCATAAAAACATACTTGTTTCGCAATTAAAATATTTAATAAATACAGGTATCTTGCAGGTTTCTAATTTTCTTTTGCAAACTATTGTTGAATAGTTTAAATTTTGTCGCCACTAAAAAACTAGCCATTTTGTAGCAATTCTAAAATCACAGTCTAAACTGCATACACTTAGCTCTATAGTTGCAATTTGAATGCAAATATTAGAATGCATCCTGTTATATCATCCATATTTTTTTATTTAAACATTCAAATAACACATAACACAGTACATATATAAAAAGATATGTGGTATTGTGTGGTGATACAAAACACTTCACATAATTAATTTTGTACATAAAATAATAGTTACAAATAAGTAAAACTAAAACACTGTCATCAACCTACCTTTCAAGAATATTTACGTATATGAAATTACAAAGTGGTCTTATTGTATTACCTTTTACAAAATTAACATTGCTGGTTTTGTACTAGCCATAAAACATTTATCATGGATTAACAAGTAACAACCAATTTATTAATCGCACAATAGAACGGAAATCATATTATTTGCATTATGCATTTACTAAACAAGCTATTTGCTACTGTTTAGATTTACACTATCTTACTAAAAATGATCACAGGTACTTAGTGCTTTTACATACTTGTGATAAGTTTTTAACCAGGGTTTCCGAAGGAAAAAACTGGTTATAAGATTGGCGAATGCGGGCGGGCTGGCTGGCTGGCTGGCTGGTGGGCTGGTGGGCTGGCGGGCTGGCTGGCGGGCTGGCGGGCGGGCGGAACAAGCTTGTCCGGGCCATAACTATGTCGTTCATTGTCAGATTTTAAAATCATTTGGCACATTTGTTCACCATCATTGGACGGTGTGTCGCGCGGAATAATTACGTCGATATCTCCAAGGTCAAGGTCACACTTTGAGTTCAAAGGTCAAAAATGGCCATAAATGAGCTTGTCCTGGCCATAACTATGTCATTCATTGTGAGATTTTAAAATCATTTGGCACATTTGTTCACCATCATGGGACGGTGTGTCGCACGAAAGAATCACGTCAATATCTCCAATGTCAAGGTCGCCACGACTAAAAATAGATTTTTTTTAAAAACAAACTTACAAAGGGGGTTTATTTTGTTTGTTCATTTCAAAAGTTCAGTTTGAGTTTTCTCCCTTTATCAGATTTTTTTCACAATGAAAACCTGGTTTTGTGACAATTTTGTCCCTTATGTATTATTAGTTTGACAATTATCGGCAAACACTTGTCGATATACAGACAAATTTTGCATGGGAACTTTCATATTTTTCAGCATAATTGCCTTCAAATTGTTAATTTTAAAACCCTTTGACATTGTTTGAACATCTGATCTTATTATACCATAGCGGATTTTTGTTTATAGATAGACATATATAGACTTTTCAAAGTTCTATAAAAGTTCAAACATGTTCCATCCAAGTAAACAAACAGAACCAATAAAGATCACCACAGATATTAACTGTGTGTATAGCTTGGACATTTTGATAGATCAGGAATCCCTCCTTTGTTGATTTCTGTAAACCAAAACTGTCAGTTTTGCTGGATAGAATGGCTTGTATAATGCCCAGCTCTTGCCTAGTCAGAACAGCTTCTAAAAACGGAAAACCAACAAATATCGTAAAATTTGATAAATAGTGCAGACAATTTATAAATGTCTTGTTTTTTGTTGATTTCGAATCGGGAAGATTTTTTACGTAAGATTGTGGTACGAAAATCCAACGGTATCGGATTTTGTGGTTTTAGGCCTAAACTAATTAAAGTGATATGTAACCTTTCTGGATATCGGTAAAGTGCGAGCAGACGAGGTGTAAATACGTTAAAAATTAAAGCTAAAAGACTAAAAAGTTAGATCGGAATATCTTTAAATGTTGTGAATAAATGTGTTTCTGGTGGATAACAACGACAACATACCAGAATATTGCTCATGATCACACGTAAAACTTCTTTCTGAGAGCGAATGGAAAATGCGTCACAAATTCTGACAAATAAACAGTAGGGTGTCGTTATTGAAATACCGCGAGAATACTGGAAGAATAGAGATGCCAACTATAATGTTTAAAACAAATAATTTTTTAACAAGCGTTTGTGATTTGTCAGGATAATAATAACAATACGATATCGAAAAGATCAAAGCAAATAAATTCGACAGAAATCTGAGATTCGGCAATATATTAAAGACGGGTTATGTTCACCTAAATTGTGTTTGGTAAAGACAGTCACTATATTTAGTGAACCAGTCTTCGGCTTATACCCACTGAAGAAGAGCATTCAGGGGAGATAATTGAGTAATGACTTAATTCTGGAACGGTTGCGAAGAAAAACAAATAATGCGAGAATATTTAGTGCGATTCGCTACACAATTATAATATCATTGATATAACTTTTCCTGAGGTATGTATTTACATGTGATTTAGCATATGTCAAAGTGTTTTTGATTTGTTCAAGGTCATAAATAGCATCGCGAAAATATATGTCGCGTGGCAAATTTTTTTGAGACGTATCCATATGTGGTATTCTTATGTAATTTTATGTCTAAATTCCCATATGTATGAACGGTCAACGCCCGCTTCGCGGGCTTTTGCCCGTATTATTGCTTCATATCGCCAAATGTTTTACGCAAAACAATCACATATTGTTTATAACATTTGAAAGATTGTTTTAAATTGCATGATCATAATAAAACTAGAACATTCTTATAAGTAACAACGAAAATATTAATAAAACAACAACAAATACGGTGTAATATCATGGCCTATTGTAATAACATATTCCGTTTGCACATCCTGATCGCGTAACCTTGTAAAAATAGAGAATATTATGTGAGTTTTGGATAAAGATCAAGTTTATCATGCGAGTCTTAGAACCGATGTAGCGCGAGGCTTGCCGAGCGCTAACATAGTTCGTGCCGAGTATGATAAACTTGATATTTATCCAAAAAATAACATAATATTCTATTTATCCTATTATTTCCTCACAATTTTGCATAAATTACTGTCAAATATGGCATTTTTTGACGATTTAGTTTCTCGGTAGTTGACAAAAACACATTCTCCAATTTTGGAAAAACCCAAATCTGATCTAAAAATAGCGATAGTATAAAGCTCATGTTTATACGATCGTTGTTAAACTAACGATTTTCAACTGGTAATTGTTCACATTCGTGCAATAATGACATTTCTTCTATCTGTGCCAGGGGCGTTCCTGAGGCTATTTCAGCTATACGCACGATCGAGCAGCGAAGCTGCGAGTGTGGGGTAGGTGCGGGAGGGGGTCTCCCCCTCCTGAGGGGGAGGTTTGGGGTGTCCCCCAAGAAAATTTTGAAAAATTCATTGCAGATGTTGCGTTTTGGTGTTATCTTTCAGCCACGTTTTCGCAATTGATTTTGTCAATTTCTTGCTTGAAAATGACCGATAAAAGCAAATATTTTATTAAACATTGTCAGCAGCAAATATACTTTCGACCATAATTTATTTGCTAAGTTAAAGTGTCAATGCTTAAAAATCAAGAAGCCATATTGCGAGGGAGAATGGATCCCTAGCTGCATAGGGGTGCGATGGTTTTCAACTCCATTGCTGGCGGGAGTATGGGGTCCTCCCCTAGAAAATATTGGACATTTATTTGCAAAAGGTGTAATTAGGTGTTGCATTTCAGGCACATTTCGGCAATGTTTATCTTCAAATTTTAGCCTGAAAAAAAGAGGCAAAATAACTATTTTCAATAAACATTGCCAACTGCAAAAGTACTTTTGACACTAATCTATTAAGTTTGAATGTCGAGGCTTTAAATCAAGATGCCTATGACAGCGAGGGAATATGTATGTAAATGTGAGGACATGTTTTACTCTTGCTTCCTCCCCCAGAAAAGTTTGGAGTTCATTGCAGAAGGAGCGTTTTGTTGTTATCTTGCAGCGAAATTTGGCAATTTTAGTCTTCAATATCTTTCACTAAAAAAGTATTGTATTTTGCATGTTTTCCATGGAAACCGTTCCCATGCCCGTGTATTTGTTGCGTTCCTGTAAAAATGTATTGCCATGCCCACGCTGTGTGTGTTTGTTTAGACGAGTCGTCAAACCTGGTGCGACGTGACGCCAAAAACTAAGCCTGTCATTATTTTGTGCTGAAACTAATTTATTTTGGGGTATTTGGTAAACAGAAAATTAAATTCGTTTTCAATTAAACTGTAAAAGACTCACTCTTTGAAAGAAACAACAGCATACTCGCTGAGTCTGGAGCGAGCATACAACACTTTCATTTAACTTGTATATCTTTAAATAGACTTGCCTTAATGGAAATGTAAAGCTGTGAACATTTTCCCACTTATCTGTCAAAAGAGCTAGCTTCTGAGCATCATCTTATGAACATGTTTCGCTGACGCTATCTATAAAACATCTGGATAGAACGGAGCGTTCTCCAACATTTTGAAAATTTACGCCATGTAAACATAATCTGGTACCCGTGTCCGAATATTGGTTCCCCAAAAATTGAAGGGCGACAACACAGTCGTAGAACGAGTACAGTCTACACAGTCATTACTACCCTTCATCAGTTAAAAAACTTCAAAAAAGACTTTACTTCGTATGTTTGGAGTTGAGATTGTGTTGTGTTTTGTACCCACTGTTATTTACTAAAACTGGACGTCTTGTTTGCTTGTTACATAATTTTACCCCTAACCCCCATTAGCCTTCACTTTTTAATGCATTTTTCGAATTTTAAGAGTTTTCTTTTTTTTTAAGTTTGAAACTTAATTATACGCACGGGCGTACTGCCGTATGCCTAGGTACGCCCCTGTGTGCCATCCACACATTATTCTGCCCATTGATATTTGTCACCAAAATAAACAAAAAAATAAAACCAGTAAATTTTATAAACATGTCAGTTACACGACTTTCAACAATCAGTATAAAATATTTTCACTGTTGCAAATTGTAATATTAAGTGTTTACATTCACATCTTTAAACAAGAGATGTGTTTGTCAGAAACACAATGCCCCCTATTGCGCCCCTTTGAAATCTTGGACGACACTTGACGCATATTAATGCATTTAACCCCTTTTTCTCAGAGAAATCATTTAGCACACATTTTATAGACTTGTTTTGTCTTAATCAGATGTAAATGCACACACATTTTATAGACTTGTTTTGTCTTAATCAGATGTAAATGCACACACATTTAATAGACTTGTTTTGTCTTTATCAGATGTAAATGAACACACATTTTATTGACTTGTTTTGTCTTTATCAGATGTAAATGAGCACACATTTTATAGACTTGTTTTGTCTTTATCAGATGTAAATGAACACACATTTTATAGACTAGTTTTGTCTTTATCAGATGTAAATGAACACACATTTTATAGACTTGTTTTGTCTTTATCAGATGTAAATGAACACACATTTTATAGACTAGTTTTGTCTATGTCTCAGAGCGCATCTCATTTATAATTGTTCACATCTGGTAATAGGATACAATTTATTACGTATACATGTACTTCAGATTCGTGTATTTTTTCTCAAGAACATATTTCTGTTGTGCCGACAGAAAGTGATTATTTATAATGTAATTTACTAACACTTTAATTTAAATTGAAACATAATTAATTTAATAATTTATGCCGGAAACACTTTTTTATTTGTTTTACATCTTGCACTTATAAGTACGAAGGGACATAAACACCGACTCGTTTATACTGTAGAAACTGATACGATGTTCAAGTGATATTGAATTTGATTGAGCGCTGTGAGAAACAATCACTATTCATTTAAAAAACAAATATGATTACAAATAATAAAGTACGCATTTTTTTTAAATAACGCCACCAATGCAGCTAATGCAGGCTTCATATATAAAACCCCACACATGGTTATTTAATACGACACGTTAGCAGCATCTGAAATGTCTGCAGTCCAGTTTCTCGGACCATCTGCCAGTTGATCAGTTTGGTGTCGCCTGAAACAAAGGTACCACAGCGCACTTGTAACATGCGCACATGTTCCAACTACACGTGCCCCCACTGGGCAGCTGCAAAACCATGCGTCGACTGACCCCTCCTTAAAACGTATGTAAGACCGGTATTGCTTTCGGGACACATGCCGACTTTGAAACTTCAAGCACAGCAAACTCCTATTGTGCACATAACCGTGAATTGAGTATATTCCGTCACTTGACATGTGCTCTTGTGTATAAGAAGCCGCTAGCTTAACTGTGTATACACCAAAGATTAGACATCTAAGTTCATCCTCGGTCATTATTGGACAGTTAATGTCTCGTTCGATTTTTTACCTCTTGAAATATATCCTGTTAAAGTAAATAGAACGATTTTCATTTTCGGTTATAGTAAGCAATATTTCAATTATGTATACTATTACATACATAATTGCATTAAGAAAATGTTGAAAACTGTTGAATGTTAACCATCATATTCATCGTCGAAAAAGACTGAAACGTTACTTTTTATCCACGACATATTGTGAATAAGTTTACCAGTATCAACATTAAATCTATGGATACATTTGGTAAATCATATCACAGTCGCCTTCAGTTGGTATTTAAATAGGTTATATTATCCGAACCCCATAATACCTGCGCAATCGTCATGTTGAACAAAGTGCTGAGCAGCGCATTCCCTAAACAAGTTCTTAGTTTGACTAGGAGCACTGCGATGCATGTTCGAATAGACCTGGTCTTTGTTGTCCGTATGTCGTCTACATCACCGATAAGAGTTGAGAATTGGTCTATCGTCAACCCTGATATATATTCAAATATGTTATTTACACTATAATAGCATTGATTACATAAACTCATAAAACAATTATTTAAACTATTAAAAATATTCATGACCTGTGTGTATACATGTATATATATATATATAAGATAAGGACAGTAGATCTATCATTCCTCATCATTATGTGATTATGCAATTCAAATTAGGATGCGTACCGGTAAGATTCCAATAATCAGTATCCGTCATTGTGGATGGGTCGTCAAAATCGATGCAAGATTTTTGACGTTGTGTCGCACTTTGCCGTAGCGAGTTAATTAAACTGCTTTTCTGTTCAGGTTCCATGTATGTTGTGGACCTAATTTTTCCTTGAATATCAGCAGAAAGGGTTTCTGGTGTAAACTTGCCCCCACTCATGTTGGTGTAACAACATCGCGAATTCTTTTTCAACAAAATGTTTTTGTTGATGAACAGTTGCATTATCGCCTCGCCCGGTATGGTTACAAACCCTTCGGACCGAGCGCCCTTCCTGTTACATATAGGACATATAGTATGGCTGAACCCAGCTGATTTAATGTTTACTTGAAACGGCGATTTCTTGTCAGACGGTTCATGTTGTGGATTTCTCTTTGGGGATGTACTTAATCTTGCGGCCGCCGATTCTACTGTATACTTAGGACGGCAAGAATTGTGAACTACTTCTTTGTCTGTTACTTCGTCTGTCAATAGCATATACTTTCTCATGTACTTTATAAGTTGTTTATTGCCATCTATTTTTAATTTCCTCCTTTCTTTTGGGCCCACACGTTTGGTGCATATAGCAAACGCATAAGATTTAGACATCCTAAATTAAAAATAAATGAAAGTATTTGTTTATAAGTCGACATAAAATTCTGAAATTAAAATACCACATAAAAAGTATAACGATCGTAGCAGAATTCTAGCCCCTGAACTGTTCACGCATAATTAACTCGATGACGTAATAAAAACATCGACATCAATACTGAGAATAAATATCAAGTTGAAGTGACGTAATTTAACCTGTCGGTTTTCGTCATAACTTTTAATTTTACAACGATATAGAATAAGCTTCATTAGCGTTTTATAACCGATTTGATGAAATTTAAATTAAAAGCATTTTTATTCGGCTATTTAATAATGCAACTGGATGATAAATAAACTGAATTTTAAAGCTACTATAGTCTATACATTCCTAAAACGCTGGTCTCAATTTTGTATCTGTGTAAATAAGATGGAATTATTGTGACCAGTAAATTTACTTCAACATTTAAACAAGTAGCAATTTATGAGATGGACTTTTAAGTTGGACAACTATGGATTACGGATAACCATAGAAAGGCATGTTTCTTAATACTTTTTGGTGTTCGTGTGAATTCATCTTTGTAGCTAAATACAAGAATGATTTTCATGACTTATATAACTGACTAAAACATGTTTTCTACAACATACCTGTCTGTTGATATATGATGATGAAACTTAACCTCACATATTTTGTTTAAATTACTTTTACTGTTCAGCTTTAATGATGCTAAGCAGACGCTGTATCTTCCATGTAGATTTATCCCGCTCGCTTGATAAGATTACTTCCAATATGCCTAAATAAGTTAATGGAGTGGTCTCCCGTGAATTATAGTGAACACTACCTTTTTCTAAGCTTAGATGTTAAAAAAGCAACTCGATTGCTTGCGCGATATTGCATGGAAACAACCGTTCATAGTGATAAATTATCAAATATTCAATCAAATTTCGATTAAGAAGAAAATAAATGTATTTTTCACATACAGCGCACTCGTTAACCAAAAATAAAAAGATATTGACGAACAAATAACAAAAATGTTTTGCATTTTTTTTAAGAATCAAGTTGGTTAACGCGTGCGCTGTTGTCATAAAATAGTGATAAACATTAAAAAATGCTCGAAATTTGCGTTATTCGAAGAAACGCGCGTGTTTGAAACGTTCAATGTGACGTCATCTATGCGCTGTACGATGCAATAACTATGTAAACGAAAAGCGCACGTCGTATTCTTCAAAATGTGATCTTTAATGGATGCACTAATTAACTTTTACAAATATTAATATTTTTCAGGCAAATAACACCCCTTAACGTCCCTTGTCCTTACGGTTTCGCAATGTTTAAAGGTTCATTTTGAAGGACCACGTGTCAATACAGTGAATAAAATACAAGTATTGATACATAACGTTGAATACAAACGTATAGCAGAAGTTTAATTCAATCTTTGTTTAACAAATTAACGCACATATAAACCATGGCTTTTATAAAAGGTTGTTCCGACCTTGTGCGGACGTGTTTTTCGCAACACGATACGCCTTAATACGAGACCCCGTTTAACTATGTCATGGCAAAATAGTAGTATAAAAAGTATTGTTCACTGGCTGTTCAACAAGTGTTAAGATTTATGATCTTTTAGTGCGCAATTATAATATGATATTAACATACAGGGACCTATACAAACAATAGGTTTGTATAGGTTTCTGTTTACATATGACAGCATGTGTTTTGATTATGAAAATGGATACTGTTTTAAACTTTTTATTGGTTTTCATTATAACATAAATATTATAAGTGCACTGTACTTTTGACTTTAGACGAAATCGAAACTGAATTTATAGGTTATTACACAACTATGGTGCGCCAAGGACCCGTATTGGTACAACTTTATAAGTTTGCTTACTTTATTTGAACGATGAACTTGAAAGTGATGCGCTTTTATCGCAGCTTTTGGCGCCCGGAGTATTATAATTTGAACGTTCCTATCTACATCTAATTTCCTGACATTTAAATTGTTGACATGCACTTATTTCTGGGAATAATTGAATGTAATAATTTGGTACAATTTTTTATTCAAGTTACTGAAAACGCGATAGTAGGACGAAAATATGACGAAAGCACAAAAACAAGTATGCCAATTCGTGATTGGAAAAAGACAGCGAGTAGAATACAAATGAGTCTTTTTCTGTCGAAATGCATTTCATCAGTTTATAGAACCCGTATTGTTTTAACACTGTAAAATGGTTTATATTACAATTAATTTACAAATATAATACACGAATTAACACATATGTGAGTACTTAAATTTGATTTTCATGTCTCTGAGATAATACAGCAGCGAGAATGAGAATGCAGAAAAAACATGTATTTATTGATTACATTCTACCAGATAAAAGGCACCATATGTGTGTGGTAAAATCAAATTTTAATTTACATAATCCATGCACTTCACATTTTCTAATATAGCAGAGAGAACTTTATTGGCGAATACATCGACATTTTCAGATGTTTCACTAATTGTTTCAGCGAAGTAGGGTGGATTTACAAAACGTGCTAAAGACACAGTTCCGGCCAATCAAGTCCAAATCAGAGCAAAAGCATTTTAGTTTAAAAATCTGATTGTGTTGTGTCTAGTGTACTTTAACAATTGCGAATTTCTTCACACCAGGCCAACTATTACAAACGCCTTTTAGCGGAACAGAATTCTTGTAAGAACACATATAGCACCACTACTTGCACATATAAGATAATAATATATCGCGTTTCGTGCTGATATAATTAACAGCCTCGAAGTATTGAATGTATGACGAATTTATTTGTAAATGAGACATGACATCGGTTTTAGTTGTGGGTGCAACACCATAGTTTACGCATATGTATTGAGCCCGGGTTTCCCATAGCACGCATATATATTTACACAAACACAAAAGGTGTTCATATCAGACGAACAATAACTAATGCGCAAAATAACTGGTCACTTTAAAAAAATCAAATTTCATACAATTACGTAGATCATTAATCGTTGTATACAAAAAGATGCATACATGATTTCTTAATTATTTGATTTTTCAGTACAATAGTATTTAGAAGTATTTAAACGGTATTGCTTTACACAACAATTATATATCACATGCTGAAACATAAATAATAAAAGTAATTGTAGGTTTTGCAAAATACAATTTAAAAAACTCCAAACTAATTCTATAAATTTAAAATCCTTTTACTTTCTCAATAATTACGGTATTGGTTGTGCTTTAATTGATGTGTTGTGCGTCAGTATGTGATGGTTTAATAATTTTTTCATAGCTTTGTTTTTGTTTTGGTTAGATGGTCCCCTTTCAAAAATCGCACATGAGCACATCGCACGTATCCTTCAACCGTTTCTTTTAATATCAAACATCGGCATATCTAGTATTCGTAAAGCTGTCTCGAGCTACCATAAAGGCGATATGTTATATCCGAATTAACGCATCAGGAAGTAGCGGACACATTTTAATGACATATCTGCTTAAAAATTCATACGATCTGTTTATCAGATAAACGATCGGCTTTAGTCTCAACTGCTTTCTTAATAATTTGAACTTAAATGAAGTAACAACGATAAATTGTATGGTACAATTAACCTTAAGCGTAAAATTGTATAGAACATTGCTATCGCAGTGGGAGATAATGCTATTCAATTGGCGCTTAGACTTATGTATAGCAATATGCGTAACCAATTAAAATAGCGATATCTTGTTGTTTCCAAATAATCAGGATTTAAGGTCATGTTATGTCGATGGAAGGCTATTTGCGATGAAAACAACAACAACAAATCGCAAGAATTACACACACACTTATTTGGACATACAAACGGAACATATCTCTTTTAGAAGGCTGAAAGAGTGTCAGCCCTGGGCGAAATAAATACCTTGGAGTAAGAATTAGAATAAGAAACCATGATGTTCTTATTTGTAAACCAGCGTTTTTGTTTATGAAAAATAATTATTGTAAAACAAATTCGGTATTTGCTTTCAAATAAAAAGTTCTTATTTCGCTTTTATATTTAAAACACATTACAATAAACCAGAAAAACATGCGTTTTAAGTACTCAAAGAATAGCTACGTCGGGGGATTATAACAGAAAATTGCCAACTGAAACTACACACCAAGTTATTGTATAAGAAACGTGCATGTTTGCTTTCCTCCTATACTTTTGTGATAAGTCAGACTGTTTGGCAAAGAGTCATATTATTGTAAATAGTGTTTCCCACTAGTATCGAACCAATGTGTAGCAAATACGGAACAAACTTTATAAGATGTCAGCTTTCAATAGTTTAAATTTTTGCTTGTCATTAATACAATTATCACCCAAAGACCTTGTTTCTTAAACGTTCAGGCCATAAAATATAATATCCAATACGTCTATTTTGCACAACAGGCAGAACAAAAATGCACGCGCCTTTCGTGCATGTCTCTCAGTCTTCTCAGTCTTTTACAAATCTATGTATACAGTTATTCTTTATTCTCAAATAATGAATACACCGTTGTCGAATTAAATATCATTGGAATTTGGATTTGAAGTGTGCTGAGTGCAGGAGCCACAATGACATTTTATAAGATGAGAATGCCATGTAACTCTGTGTTGCTCGTTCTTTTTCGGTAATGTATACAACCCCAAACCATTTTACCAAAATAAACTAATTGAGTTACATCTAAACTTGCTTGATTAAATATGTATACACTAATATCACCATTACGCAAAAGTATTCAACTATTTCTACGTAATCTATATATAGATCATTTATCAGCTAACTTTCGTTCTCAGTAGTCTCTTTCAGTTCGCAGTTAGACGAACTACTTTTGTCTACTGAGTAGTAATACATCGTCTTGCCCATGTGCAATTCGTCAAATGTGAATGATTGAATGGGAATATCACCCATGGAAGAAGAAGAAATCACCTGTTTTAGAAAGGAAAACACCTGAATGAAAGAGTATCACCCTGGCCCGGAGGATTTGGACAAGTACAGCAATCAATACATGTGCCTCCGTAGCTCAATGGATAAGGCGCTTGCGTTGCAATCCAGAGGTCCCGGGTTCGATCCCGGGTCGGGGCACATACATGCCAGTCATGTTTCAGCGGAATACTGACTGACAAATAAAGGCTTAGCCAGGCATTGATACGTTTAATAAAAGTCTGGTGAGTCATAACGTAGATTTAGGTAAAGGAATAGATAAACGGGTCCGATAACACACTTAACTGTACAGCAACAATCAACATCACCTTTCTTTTCCTTTCTAATTAAAACATGCATATATGAGTATGTGTATCTCCTTTTATTCATTTATATCAAAATTTACATACAAAGAGCAACTCCAGGACTAACATTTCTTAAGTATTTAGCTATTGTTTTTGCAAGTACGTGTACTGTGTTATAAATATGTATACTTAACACGTTGATTGTTTGTGTATGATATTGTAAGATTAAAGTTTGTAAATTGCATAATTTTGATTTTCTTTATACACCTATAAAAACTATTTGGGTAAGTCTTAAACGTTTATATGCAGTGTGCATCTGATCACCTGTCAAAGATTAAGTTTTGTTGCATGTTTTGTCTGTAATGATTGCTATTGTTGTCGTGTAGTTTTTTGCACTCGTTTGCATGATTTTGAATGTCTGCAAGACGTGTGCTTCTATTTAGTATATTATTTGTTAAACACCTTTACGCACATATTTGAAATACTAGTATATGTTATTCGCGAAATATATGTATATATATTTTTGAAATTTAAATTGTCCTTGTGCAAGTATTGCAGTAAGCGGTTTTTGTAATGTATCGTTGTCAATGTTTATGTCGACTTTAATAGACCATTTAACAGGTTTTTATCATCAAATCGAAATTAATGTTTCGTTTTGTTATTTAACGCTCGTATTAAGGAAGTACATTATACCAAATTATGTTTGCAGGTGATGCTTGTAATCTTTAATTATATCGTAAGCAATATACTACATTTACCGAAAATGTATTTCCTTTTTATTCATTAATTATGCTTGTTGCATAAGAAGAACTTGCGTTTTCTGAAAATTGAAACCGATTTTTATATCGAAGAGCGTTTATGAAAACATATACATAACGTACTTGCCTTCTGATAAGCATTATTATTATGATTGAATGCATGTGCTTAATATGACAGTTTAATGAGATACGCAAAGGGCAATGACAGAACTTCCGTAGATCAATAGCTTTAAGAATCAAAGTAGATAGAAATAGTCGCATGCTGTACACGGACTTCCATGTAAAGTGCATCTACTTATTATTATAATGGCTTCTTCAAATTAAAACTGATTTTAAAAAAACATTGAAAAGAAAAATCTTATTATTTTCAGCGAATATAGGTACGAAAAGCATTGATGTTTTAAAAAATATACGCAAGTGTCCAGGACTTAAATTGATGTGCAATATTTTTAACTCATTTGCAGACCCATAACACATGTCGACGGACCGAAATAAGACGTTTCCAGACGTTTGCTGCACGTGTACGAGATTACAGCAGAGTATCATCAATAAAGACATTACAGGGCGCACGTGTAACACGCTTTTTTCGTTAAATGAAAATGTACTGTCGGCGCAAACTTTTCCAACGCAATCCAGGACAAGCGATTGTCACCTTTCCAACAGCCTTCCGGAGAAGAAGAAGAAGAGGGCCATGTTGAGGTCACGTGATAGCTTCTATAGCAATCAACGACGATTCAGCGCCAATAAAGAGACAAAGACGACTGATAGAGGGTCTATCGTATCAAGACTGTCAGTTGTTATTATTGCTCAAATTGCTGGTCTTTGCCTCGTCGTGTCGTTAGCTGCGCTTATTATCCAAATTCGTCAGCAGTCGGGTATAACAAAACTACAAACGACAACGGAAAACTTGCGCATTGAGGTTACGCAGTCAGAAGAGAACAACAAACTGTGTCTTCGTGTCCAGAGCTTTTAATGGAACCATTTTTGGCGGACACATCTGAATTAGATGATCTGATAAAACACGATGAGAAAGGACAATACATTTGTTGTGCAAAATCGGTGACGCAGATTTCTGTTCTTTTCAATTTGGTAAGTTAACAGTATGCATGCGATAGTATTCATTTTTTACGCCAACAAAAAATGTTTTTATTGACTGTTAATGTATGTATCACTCACTACACTTCTCTTCACTGTAGTCGTGTATTTAACAAGATTGGTAAGCTGTGCATTATTGTCCCCTACCGGTTTCACCGGAGGGGACTTATGGTTTGCACTCCGTCTGTCAGTCTGTCAGTCAGTCTGTCTGTCTGTAAGTCTGTCTGTCAGTCCGTCACACTTTTCTGGATCCTGTGATAACTTTAGAAGATCTACATTTTTTTTTCATGAAATTTGCAACATGGATAGATGGCAATATTGACATAATGCACGTCATTTCATTTTGTTCCTACGTAAAAAATTGTGGTTTCTTTGGCAACCCCCAAACAAATATTCTGAAAATGGTGGAATTTCTGACAATGGTGGAGCCGGTAGGGGACCATATTGCTTGACAATAGCCTTGTATTAATTGCAGTTTGCAAAGAGGAAACAGATGGGAAGATGCTCTACAGGTTCGGTTATTTATTTGAACAATTATACTTTTAGTATACTTAATATTTTGTATTAAAATCATTATAAGTTACTCAAAACATGGTTCATATTCTAAAATGCCGTCGTTTTTAAAACTGTTGCCACGTTAGTTACCAATTGTCGAAATAAATATTTAACTAAAACATTTTTTAATAATTCAAATTTAATTAACTCAGAGACGAAGTCGTCTTACATGTGCAACACTTTCGATACTGCTGGTTCCCCGACCATTCCCGACAATGGCAACTCATTCGGCAACATATCAGCGCACCTTCAGACCGGGACACAGCCGGTAAATACAGGTGAACTATATAACCCGTACATTTAATTTTTTTTCTTAAATTTTAAAAACACAATGTAATTTTTTTTCATCATAAAATTATATATTTAATAAGGCATACATGCACATTAATATTTCTTTAAATATGTAAATCCTTTAACGCTCAACTCCATGACAAAATATGTATGTGCTTAAATATACTTGCCAATTAAAGGTTATATTAATGCCTTTGTTCAATAACTGATAAACTGTTTAAAATATCTTGATATTGCGCTATTTAATCTTCATGTATTTAAACGTCTTCATTTTTACAAAGAATGGGCCTTTGTGAGCAAGAAATTTACATCAACATGAGTACACATTACAGATATGAGCTGCACTTGTACATCAACAACTGCATATAAACATGGTCTTTAACCTTTATACCCTTCACTTATCCTAAAATTCATAAATTGATATACCGTTATATCTTTAATTTACAACCGTTATATCTTTAATTTACAAGTGCGATCGGAGGTACATAATCTTATAGGGAATACTATGTAATTTAGCGAGCCTTAGAACACCCGACTAAAATGCCGTAATAAAGTGTCGTTCTAAATTGTATTTCGCCTGAAAGCTTTATCAAAGCGATACCTACATGATTAAGTGGTGAAAAGTAATGGTTTATCTTTAAATGCGATGCCAAAATGTCCAAAGAATATTCTTATTTCTTATGCGACACGTGAACATATCAAGAGGACGAGTTTTACTTTGTAAGGCAGTTTCATCTTTCTTTGAGCATTCAAAATAAGGATACTTATAATTTGATTAGGTCAATTCAATGTTATTGTTTTTACAAATGTTTCAATTGATCGAATTAATGAAAATGAAGATACCAACCGTAAAGTATTAGTTTACAAGACTCTATAACTCCGAAATTTACAGCTGAATTTGCTAAATGTTTAGTGGTCGAGTGCACCTGCGTGCTTGTAAGGGCTCTCATTTTGTCATTCATCATTAAAGATATATTAACACATATGGTCAAAATCACAATAATACGTGTCGTGTGTTCCCTTCACAAAGTTCAATGTCACAATTAGAAGTCGAAGGTCAATTGTTTGCAATAAAACAGCTTATACTGACTGAAACTTTGTCATTCATCATCCAACGTGTCGGATACAACACCCGAAGACTTACCTCAGAGGTCAAACTCTTACTTAGAAGTCAAATGACACATTGTACCGTAAACAGCTAATTCAGGCTGTAACTTTGTCGTTGGCCGTGCTAATTTAAATTAAATCGCCACTATGACCACATCCTAATATCAGCCTACCTGCTTTAAACAGGCAGAGGGCAAAGGCTATATTTTGCTTTTTTTTTTATCCCACTTCACACCGTACATAATTTGCAAGAACTGTATGCATATTATAACAAATTCTAAACATTTGATCATCAATAGCTTCCATATTATAATACAAACAATATTGATTGGTTTAACAAATAATTGAAAATACATGAATTATAAAATCCCTTATCACAACTTCCGCAAACGACCTAACAAAAGGAAGAAAAATTAAAATGTGTCTTGACTGTAACGTTATAATGCTGTTTGAAATTAATTTACCTAAACCGTTCTTCATTCAGTGAGATTCATGCCACATACGAGGTCAAAGACGTTTTTTCCACAAAATTTAATCGTTTTCAATTGTGATATGCGCATTGCGCATACATATATTTATTATAAAAGATATTATAAAATATATTATAATAGCATGAATCATCGAACTCAAGTTCTTCTAAAGGGAAACGTTCCATACTCATGTTACCGAAGGTCTTCTAATAAGCACACGTCCGGATTATGTAACAGATACTGTAAGACGGTACTAACGTGGACCTAGTTTAAAAAATCGCTTATCGCAGATCTACATTAACGTGAGTTATTACTCAACGTTAAACTACAACGAATCACATAATGTCGCTTTGCAAGTTACAACATTCGATATATGGCAGTTTACAGGTTCAAAACACAGTTAAGGCGATACTTTAAAAAAAGTACAGTTACGTCAGAATGTATGTATACAATAAGAACACATAAGTCATTATTTTATGTAAATGTAATAGTGTTCTGAGTAATTTGGTATAGATTTAGAATATCAATGACTTTTTATGTTTTCATAGTTTTCTAATTACACAGTTGAAATAAAACGTAGCGTATTGGCAATAGGAAGAGCACCTGTGTATGTATTATTTTGCATTTTGATACAATAACCATAAATGTCCTCTTACTTGTGCGTTAATCTTTCACGACCTTAAACATCTTGAAATAATATATTTGTTTGAACCCGATTTGCTTAGCGCTACCGATAATATCTTCGTGAATTCGGGAAAAAAAGGAAGTTGACCTTCGTTATTGGAGAGCGCACAGGGGGTTTGACATACCACCAAATGTCCCGCTGCGTCAGAGTGGTTCGGGTTCGGGACGACAATGGCTCAGGACGCGAGCCCACGGCGACCACTTTTAACATGTTCAAAGTAGTCGCCGAAGTCCGACGTTCTACGGCGTTCTGTTAAGGACGTCGTAAGGACGCCGTAGAGACGCAGTAGTCGTAGTAGGGACGTGGTAGGGTCGCTGCAAGGTCGCCATAGACGTCGTGTGGTCGCCGCTAAAAACCCACAGAAAATGATCATTAACTGTAAAGCGACCGTACGGCGACCTTATTGCGACATTAGTACGTCCTTTGTACATTTATTGCGTCCTCCGAACGACTATTGTCGCAATAAGAACGCAGTAAGAACGCCAAGGACGCCACTGAGACACCGTATGGTCGGCTTTGGTCGCCGTAAGGACGCAGTACGAACGCGGTAAGGTCGCCGTGAGGACGCGCAGAACGCCATAAACCAGGACGCTGGTGTGACGGGAAGACAAAAAACAGCATTTTTATTGAAAAACAGCATTTTTACACAGTCTTAGGTCGCCGTAAGGACGCCAGTCCGGTGTGACGGAGCTATAAGGCGGCGATTAGCTGCATGTATTGAGATATAAAACAGGAAATTAAACGATAAAATATTGTAATAACTCAGTCAATTTGCTTCGTGTAAGGATTTTTTCCGGAGAACGAGGCATATTTCTAGGCAATTTCATTAAAGTCATCATAGAAGGAGACCGAGGTCCATTAGTTTATTGCAGGGACATGCAACATTCGCGGCATTTGACTACACCAAAGGAACTATTAAAGTCGACGAAAGCGATATCTAGTGGCCGATCGTCTCATAATAATGCCATTGAAGCTGTTGACCTTGAATACATGTTCTTCTTCTGACCAAAACATATTAAGTACTAGTGGGACGGGTTTTTAAAACAGTTATATAACTGTAGTTGTTACAGCTAATAGTTAAGAGATCAGAAAAGCTGGGTTATCGTTTGGCCTATTCCTTTATGCAGACAGAGGAAAATAATCGATTATGGTGTTTTCAGAGTCTGATTCACAAATCCGGAACTGGAGTTTTGGCCCTTACTCACCCGGGACTCACCTGACCAATATCCGGCTCTCGTCCGACAACCGTTCTCTCGTCATCCCGGAGTCTGGCCGCTACTTTCTGTACAGCCAGGTCGGCATTCTCATATACTACAACCCGAAGCGCCTCTAGAGTTCCAGAGTCCTTCTCAGTCTTTGACCCATGCCGTATACCGGTACAATATGATATACCCTACTGGTCACGAGGAACTGTTGCGGAGTGACGTAACTCAGTGCTGGGAACAGAAGAAAGACTACGGGCGGTACACAAGCTATGTCGGCGCGTCTGTACAACTAAATAAAGGCGATTTAGTCTACGTTAAAGTTTCTAAAATCGAATTCCTTTCTAAAAGTGATTTCGGCGTAACGTATTTTGGATTGTTTAAACTTGGTTCACAATAATATAAACCCATTTATCAGCTTAACAAGGTTCATGGGCATATATCTTTATATATACGCCATGTCCGATAAAGTACTTGTACATGTCAAAAAAACTCAACATCAGACACCCGTTTAATCTTAAATCTTAATGCAAATCTCACATAACATAAATATGTTTGTCAGGACGATGTTTTTCAATGCATGGAGTAACGTAGTCTCTCTTGACACATATTCTTAATCGTAATCGTCTAATTTTCAAGAAAACTATTGGCCTTCAGACTTAAAATCTGGTCAAAACATTTCACTACCAAGACTCTAATTTGCTTTTGAATCAAGCTCACGATCAAAAAGATATTGTACTTACGAACTAAACGTGTGCTTAAGATGAGGCTTGCGTTCTGAGCTTACTTTTTCTGAACAAGTAGACATCATACGTTTGAATGATGCAAACGTATAACCAGGCATATGTCTATAACATGTACTGTGTACACCAGACATGGGAACAACCCACCATAAACTTGGCAAATGGCCGTAAGTGACAGATAAATTTGCAATGGTACTATATAAATCCGGTATAATAATACATTAAGCGACCAATAAAATATGTCTTTCACGCGTGAACATAGCGGCTGATCCAGAAGAAATGATACAGTGACCGATGAAACTTACATTTTAAGCATGTACATCACGATAGCTCTAATATATGTTGCACATGAAATGACCTGTGTAACAGCAATTTTAATGTTGAACATCGCGAATGTTTTAGTAGACAGTGCACATGCGGTGGCAAATAATTTTAGATGAATTTATTCAAATAATGTTTCCATTTGTTGGCATTCTAGTGGTATCATGTAAATTATTTCAATCCCATAACAAATCATAAAAACAAAATATACATCATATCTAAATTTCAAAATGGCCGAAAAATAATATACATTGTTTGCATGTTAAGATGAAGTGTTTTTTGGACATTTTATACATTCATTGTTTGTATAGTTAATAATAAATGTAAAACCATGGGCATTATTTGAATGTTAACATTTAGCTAAGTTCGCATCTTATTTCTGTTTGTTTCAGAAATTATTGTATAGATTGTGAGGGCAGTATTAGAAACGCCTTATATGCAAACCAATCATTGAAAATGTTGAATGCTCCCCTATGCGCTTTGTCTTTTTTGTTTGTTATTTGAAAGCATAGGAATCAGAAATTGAGCAAATGACACTTTGCTATATCAACAAATTTGAACGATGGCATTTACCTTACATTGGAGCGAAATGATGTGACAATATGTGCATGTCAGACCTATAATGCATATAAGTTTTCAAATTTGGATAATAAGTACCCCAGATATCTAGTGAAAATACATAATTATCACTAGTAATTAAAATTAAAAAAATCCATGGAAAATCACTTACGCAATGACATGATTTGGTTCGTACGTCTCCGATATAAGAATAATGGATTTTTGTCACCAAATTCGAATAATATGTTCCTTAGATCTCGTGCAAAAGCGTAACACGAAAACGATTATCGGGGATTTTTTTTTCAGAACCAATGTAACTGAATTCCTTCAAAATAAGAATAAGGACGGACGGACATAGCGTCGTCGCCCTTCATGATTCATACAAATCTGCAGTGCAATCAGTGCGTTACTGTTAAATGGTTCGGTATTCTTTATTGGCTATTTTTCCGTTTACGACATCTGGAGTGAATAGCATGCACGTTATTGTACAGATAATTCGTATTCAGGTCTATCAAAAATAGAAAGTTTGTTTGCCAAAACAACGAATAAACCTCGAATATTTCCTCTGGAAACGCGTCCAGTAACATATACTGGCTGGTCCTCAGTCCACCAACCTGTGTAAGTAGCTATCGGGTGTGTCATTTTAGTAGTTCGTGTTGACCGATGAAAAATAATATAAAAATGTATAGGCTGATACTGAACGACACACTGCGAACTTACATTACCGGTAAGTTATGTTTCCACACGCTACGCCTAAAATATGTTTTTGAGAATATTATGAGGCGGTTAAATTGCACAGAGGTCTTACCTATATGTGTCTTCTTTTTAGTTCATATAAGTTTCCGCATACTATCTTATGTAATAATATAATATTATTCTTTCTCAAGGCAAATTGTATATACGTTAGCACGTTCAAGTTAAGACTTGAATATGGGGCTATACAATTTTATGGCACAGAAACCTTACAGTTGACCCAGAGTTATCATAAAAAATAAATATAAATATGTATAAATATATATATGTATCAATTTGTCAATTCGTCGATTTTTTTAAAATGAACGAAGCGCTTAACATAAATATTTTATATAATTTATAACTTGTACACAATTTAGACGTGCTTACTAACCTAGAATTGCTTGTTTTTATTATTTAATTAATTTAATGTTTATAAATAGTATGTATTATTATGTATCTGCATTGGAAGATAAGATTGACTTTTCAAAACCTTAACTAAACAATACATTAGATGGAGCATCCAAGGCAGCGTTTCAACCTCGCTGACCAAAATGTGTACACGGTTGAACACAAGGAAGGGCAGTCTTTCAAATGCTACCCAGACAAGACATTATTAAAGGACATAGTTGTAAAAAATAAATTAGTTTAAGCATTTGAAGGTAAAACTCGAACTAAATAGCTTAACATTATGAGAAAAATAATTTCAGTCGATTTATGTACTGTCCTTTACAAATGTATTAAAAGATACAATCTATGGTACGCGCGAGCTTTTTGCTAGCATATTTGTTGTTCGTGCTAACCTATTTGCTAAGTATCTTAATATACATTTTATTCTGCATTTGTTAAACTATCAAATAGTTTGATCAGCTCTTGTAATGATTCTAATGTCCTGCTTACATGTATTAATGTATAGCTAATTATATTGACCTAGATTGGACCGATTTATATGTATCATGTATACTTCCTGGTCGATTTTCAATCAATTTTAATTTGATTTGTTATTACATCTACCAATCAGATTATGTGTTCTACAATGATGGCATTGTTTTTTTTATGTTATGCTTTTAACTGATCGTTCAAATTCACTTTGCGAGGTTGTATTCAATTCTGTTTTAATTGTTTGCCGCGTACTTTTGTCTTGTGTTTTAGTTTTTGGCCACTTGCCTTAAATAAAGGTCCATGTAGTGATGAGCAGAATATACTACCGCTTATGTAAATGAGTTAAACTTTGATTACATAATGAAAATTGAATTATTCATGTTAAATGAACATGTTTAAGGTGTCCATTTCAGTAGTACATTCTCTTTGGAAGCATTGTAGCTATTAAACCTTTAATCGGAGACATATACATCAATTCGATCATAAATAAATGCCATTGTTATTTGAACAGATTAAACAGCAAGCTGCTAAGAGCGAGAGTTGTTTATGATTGTATAATCATTGACATGTGCAATATTTTCTAATGCTTTACATCTCGCTAAGCTGTCTTAAAATGGACGTACAGACGTTGACATTCGATTTCGTAGAAAAGTAAGCTTATGCAACCCGTTTCTGTTTCGTATTGAACAAAGAGAAAGTTAGCTTTGCTTTTACAGTATCGGCCGATTACTTGGATTGTGTGCACACACTGATATTCAGGTAGCCGTTGGGTTTTAACTCAGTTCACGGAATATATTTACCTAATCCCTCGAAAGTACTAGCTCAATACGGATGACAATAGGCGATAAACTTCACATACATTAAGGATAATACTGAACTTTCACGTACATAATAAATTATATTAAACCAGAAAGAGGAAGTATCTGCCATTGAAGTGATTTTGATTTTTTTCGGTTTTTGTAAAAATGTGCATTTATCTGTAACGCCAGATGATTCATTTGTTGAAACAATTATCCTTCTTTTTACATAGTAAGATACATAAAACGCGCTTAAGCGTTAAATAATTGCTAGTGCACCAATTAACCGACGTTTGTATTCTATGTGCATTTGTGATTTAATTTACGTTTTGCTACTTCAAGCTTACAGCTTTACGAAAACATACAGTCGGACTTAAGACAGTTTTGCAAATATGCCAAAAACAAGTACAGAACACCTGCCCAAATAATAATATGCCTGATTATTTCAACACTTGTTTTGAACAGTATGTGTTAGATTACAAACAATTATATATATTGCTTAAAATCAATCAATTGGTACAGTAGTTTGCTGAACCTAATGTTTACGTTTTTAAGTGCGAATAATTGCAAACTCAACGCTATACGTGGAACCAATACCAAATTAATCATGTACATTTCAATTTCCACCTCCTACCATTGACTTATTTCTATTATTGTACTTTTATTTTGCCTTTTTAGTCGTTCACAGCTGATATACTCAGTTTTTACTCGCCTATGTTATGTCACCTGCGAACGAGTAAAAATATATAACTGTATTGTACTCAAAACAATAACCTAATACTATTGTTTTACAAATGGACAACAAATCGATAATATATGATGCGAACGAATGAACTATGATGCCTTAATGAGGCAACGTGGATTATTTGAAATTACATCTTAATGCAGCCGCAATAAATGTCGTCAAATTTAGGCTTTGTTGTAAGATTAATATAGAAGTTGTGTCGGGTTTCTCTAGTTTAAACAAATGATTTATTTCGTCGCTGGGTCAATCAGTTCAAGCTATACGACGCGGTATGGTAATTTGATATCAGCCAATCATAGTTGATTAAATCAAGGTCAAACTTGAAACTTTGTCAACTGTACGCGTTAATGACAGCAGAAGCGGTTTCGGGTTCAAGATATTCATAAGATATGAGTAACAAATATACTATCAATGAACCGTATGCACGTTTTTAATCGATTTCTTCACATTAAAAGTCGTTATTCGGTACTAACGGACAAATGGTTTTCCAATTATTTAAAGGTTCGATATTAAATGATCTTATCACTTAGGTTATGCGTTGTAATTCAAAGTTAAACGACCTTATATATTTTGACAATATTCATATAACACAAGTGCGCCGAACAGTAAAATAACTGCTTGAACCGAGAGCTTATCTGAGTTCCTTATAAGGTATACTAAAGTTTGAGTCCAGATCGAAATGTATCTCTCAATACGAGCCTCAAAGGCATCTAGTATTCAGATGGTTCAAACATTCTTTATTTCATTAACTTGTATTTGTTAGACATAAAATCTTCACATACGGTATGTGATGAATTGCAAAAACTGCAAGAAATGTAGCATTTTGTGTTGGAGAACAACATGCCGATAGCACATGCACGAACATATTGAATAAAAGAAATGGATTTTTTTGCAAATTAAATACGCAACACACTTTTAACTATAAACCGTATAAAATATTTTAACAATTGTCACGAGCAAATAATTGTTTCGTGTAAATTGTCGACACCTCATGCAGAGTTAGTCTTCACAACACAATACATTTTCAGAAAAAAAATACATTTTTTATCCCTTATGAGATAAGTATACCGCTGACGGAAGCATACAACAAATGGAGCTTTGTCTTTAGTCAAGTTATCAATTATACAGATAATTAATACGCAATTGTTACATGATACGTACGCATGTCAACATTTTTTTTATGTACAAAAATGTGTACTCTACGAATCAGTCTCATAGCACAAATTAATTATATTGGTAGAAAAGACAAACAAATTCAGATAAACAATTGCAAGCATACAACATAACACATACAATATGAGTAGAGGCCTAATAGAGCATATGAACTTGTGAATACATTAATGCTCATTTTCCAAAAAGCGTTAAACATATCTTGTCAGTTTTTACTGCCTGAAAAGTGATTCACGTAAACATGTTAAATCAGCAAACAAATTAAGTGTGTTTGCAGAATCGATGTTTATTTGAGTTCTCGTTAATGGTTTAAAGGGATCTTTTCACGCTTTGGTAAATTGACAAAATTGAAAAAAGTTGTTTCAGATTCGCAAATTTTCGTTTTAGTTATGATATTTGTGAGGAAACAGTAATACTGAACATTTACCATGGTCTAATAGAGCCATTATATGCATCTTTTAACGATTTTAAAACCTAAAAATTATAAAGCGTTGCAACGCGAAACGATTGAATAATTTGGAGAGTTCTGTTTTTGTCGTTAAATTTTGTGAAACTACGAAGATTGCTTATATACGGTATAAAATACATTTAGCATGTGTACTCGGCGTAATAGCTCAGTAGGCTAAAGCGTTTTTACTTCAGGATTCTGGCAGGACTCCAGGGGTCACTGGTTCGAAACCTGGTCCGGGCAATGTTCTTTTCCTTTTTTAAATTTTATTCTTGATTTTTTACTGGAGCTTTTACGATCCAATGTTTACATTTATCGATATAAAGCATTTAATGAATAAGTTAAAAAATGCCAAAATCTGTGAAAAGGCCCCTTTAAGCTTTTGTTCTCCTATGTCAGAAACAAAGGCAAACTTCTTAATCTATAATTGTTAAAATACTTTTTCGATCCTTTAAATACTTACTCAGTGTTTATTAAACTGACTGATTTCAACCCATTCTGAATAAAAAAATCAAGCGAGATCACTCTCAATCTCTTGCACGACGGTTACATTACAGTCATGTATGTGAGAGCAAGGAACGACAACTCTGCGTGGAGATTGGGAAATGCTGATGAAACATTGTCTTTCCAAACGCACATATTATGAGTGTGGCAGAAAGACCAACACAAAGTCCACACGTTATATATTTTAATTTGAGTAATATAATATATAATTGAGTAATATTCCCGTCGAAAAAGTTATCTTTAAGTTCATAAATATATTCATTGTATATTTGCATGTTAGGGTACCTTCAAAGTGATGGGTACACATTCATCATGCACCGGTCGTTATCTAACATGTGAGGCAGTTAGTGCCTATATGCAATTACAATTTTGTTAAAATTATCGATTCAATAAAATGGTGCATTTAGAGAATGTTTCCCTTACAAAAAATACTTCACGTCCCTAAATGAAAAAAATATCGTAAAACAAATTGTAGGAAAGACAGGACACGAATTTTATGAAATAATTTACCGATGTTTCCTGTAATTGAACCGCAACACAATTTGCATCGTTTGTTAACGAAAGTAAATAGAACTGTAAAATGCACAAATATTAAATTGATGTATGTGCTTCAATAGCTTTAAAGGCAATCTGAAAAAAAACTCCAGAGAAAAAAATTATGTTTCGTACTTAAATGGATTAAATAATATTTTTAATGGTTTCCAATAAATTAAAAATTAAAATGTTTTACTATTAAAATGTTGACACTGTGATTTATGCCGGTATATTTTAAACTATTTATACAAGTGTTTTTCAGTTTAATTTCGTAACCTAAAACTGTTAGCAGTTTTGATTTTTCAAATTCTGTATCTAAATTGCGTTCACATATCGACAGTTAAGTAAATATATTCTCAATTTGCATATTCTATAGAATACGCATACTGTAAACATATGTATGGGTACATAAACAATGAGCCTAAACGAGGCATACTTTGATACAATTTAGCATTGTTACGTTATCACATGATTAAATAATTATCACACAAAACTTAAACTGAATTTAAACATTTCAAATGCTTAATATCGGAAAAACAACGACATCTGCTCCGGTTGATGATACAACGCATGTTGTTTTTTCAGATCAATAACAGAAAGTCGTATTGTGCGTCGTTTTATTGTATAGTATTTTCATTTTAATCCCAAGGAAGCAAAAAAAAACACGATTTCATTGATCATCATTTGCAAAAAAAACAACAGATGAAAGATGATCGTCATCAAAAAGATATATATCTTTGGATGAATTTATACGATTATTCATAATATTATTTTATATCATGAGTTTAATATCAATTCTTATTTTGCACGTTAAGCGCTATTCGTATTTCTTGCGTTAAGTGCTTCTTTTTATATATATTCATTGTCTTGTAATAAATTATATTAATTCAAAACGAACGAACTTGTAAAGCAGTCCAAAGTTTAATTCTGTGTAAGAGCAGAATGCAAGATCAAGACTTATAATATACCAAAACATTATTTGAATATCAAATTGCATGCACAATTTATAATAATATTCCATATATATATATATAAATAATAGTAATAATATTTACATAATAATACTGTTTACATACCAATTTATCCTGTAACATCAACAATAATATGATAAAATTATTAAAATAAAATCGAAATAAAATTAATATATATCTTAAACTATCAAATGCCGCTGTTAGTAAAATAGTACAAGCAACAAGTAAATATCAAAATGTAAATAACCATACCCCAACTGTAAAATAGTACAGTTCAATGTGGCCTCTAAGGGAGTGCGGTCGGTTAAAGCGAGTATATACGATTTTGTCAAATATAAATGAATTTATATAAACTGTGTAAACAAACTTATTATATATATCTTTCAATATAAAATAAAATAAAAGTTCAGAAGAACATATGTCGAAAAATGCGAAATAAGCCAGATATTTAATCCTGAAATCGAAAACGGCTGTACAGTCGAATACGCCAGCATGTATATCATGCATGTACGATGTGAATCTAAACTTAGTTTAACGGTTCATTTTAAATTTTTGCAACGATATATATTCATACGACACACGAACACTAACTCTGGTCCAAATAAAAAGACGAATGCTTCGGTTATTGTAGGAAAATATCTTCGTCACAATCGACTCGGGGCGCTAATTTGTCTTTGCTGCATTTTCTAAAATTCGTATTTAATGTATAATTTTTATTGCCTATTTTGTGTTATTGTAACATATTTTATCAATTTATTACAATTTAACACATACAAAAAATCGTATAATCTCGCTTTAACAACTGGACTAGGTATTTACTTAAGCCGCCTGTTATTATAATCTTACAGGCTTGCATATTTCTTACATTATGAACTCTGGTTCACATAGTATTTTTTTATTGTAGGCCAAGGTGAGAATATTAACATGTTTTGTTATGTTTTTGTACTAAATAACCATTTTATATAATATTATTACATATTTTATTAGATTTCATTATGTAACAATTGTGTGTAATTGAAAAATAAAAATTAAAAATTAATACAAATTTATTTATCAATGAAGCGTTTTGTTTTAAAAGAGATTACGTCGACCCATCTCTATTAAATTACAATTCCTATTCTAATATAATAGACCTGCCATTTTTTATTTTGCCACAACATTCCAAAAATGTATGCTTTTACTTAGTGTTGACTATAAAGTTTGACTAAGAAAGTTACGTTACACAATATATAAGCAATTGAAAACATGAGTACGTTTTTCTAAATGTGTAACATCTAAAATACTATTAAGATAACTATTTCATTATTATTCAAATATTGACCCTCGGTATTTAGTTGTGGAAAGTTAAAACCCGGGATATCAGAGAGTGGTAACAGTCCCCGATGATAGGTACCGCCATGTTATTGCCTTATTAATGCGAGCTGCCAGACGCTTCCTGTTGTTTCTTCGGTTTGATTCTTTTCTCAGTGCGTGTAGGGTTAGCTTGGTATATCTGATATCTTGTCAAGCCATTGTCTGAACAAGATGTTGCTCCTTTTAATTGGTGAATAATTTGTTTCCGCGACCTTACTATAGCTCTGTTGAAGCTTCGCTCTATCAATTAGAATACTCTTCTCAACCTGAGCTTTTTTCAGTAGAAGCTGACATCTCATCCGCATCAGCTTGTCCTCAGTCGTCATCTCATCGCCAATTTTGCGTCATCGGTAGCACAGGAGACAACCGTACAACTGCCGTCACGGTCCTTGATGGGCAGGGGTCTTTAATCTGTTCCCGGACGGCCAAGGCCGCACACGGACAATCAAGGCATACGTACGGTTGTCCCCGGACCATGCACGGTAGCTATACGGTCTATCCCGGATGCTGTCATCTTCCCTGAACATCACGGATAAACACGGCAGATTTGGAGGAACTTTCCAAAACTGCCTTGTTGGCCTCCCGGAGCCAAAAGGACATTCCTGGACGTCACACGATCTACATGGATCATCACTGATTTGCACGGTGACTACACGGTTCACATTATCCGTGTTAATCCGTCAGCTATATGGGACTGGGACTACAACCATATCATTACATTATTGTCTGATTTATTTGCCTTATTATTAATTAGCATTTGCGTACAGTAGTTGTCTAAATTCCCTATGTAGCATAGAAACCATGTGTATCAGAAGTTATATTTTAAACATAAATAAAATTCGCATACACGCTTGTTGTTTGCAATCATGAATAAACAAATTAGACGACTTGATAAAATTGAAATCTTGCAAAAGATTATGCCAAGCAGGTGCATACGAACGTATTTCATTTAAGAGACATATCCATTACAATGCGTTATCTAATCACACAAAAACCTTGGGATACCGACAAATTAAACTTTTGTCTATCAGATTAATATTTCAACATCAGTTTCTGAAAAATAGCACACGTTTTTAAGAAGTCCATGGTCATGAAATGATATCGTCAGAAGGTAAACTGGGTTAACAGGTTATAACTGTTCGTTCAATAGGTTTGATTTGTTCACAGGTAATCGTTCCTTGTAGTTTCTATTCTTTGAAAATAGCGTAGTTATTAATACGCCAAATTTCTGAAAATGAAGGTTATTCATCCATATTTGACACCCAAACATTATGTTATACCTTTGCGAGATCAGTCGGGCTGGGTATTTGGGAACGAAACGCTGTTTGCGAATGAAATTAATATGTAAGGTTATATAAATACACGTATGTCAAAGCGGTTAATTGCCTTTTGTATTTAAAGTAAGTTTTGGTTCTTTGTATATTACTTTTGGTAATGAAATTTAAAATATTTTTTAAAGTGTATGTCGTGCTGTAATTAGTTATAAAAATTATATAATTCAGCAAATTGCGCATTCACATGCAGTAAGCGACGCGAAAAGCGAAATTCTGTTCCGCAGTGCCTTATTAACAGGATTATTAGTTAAAGGTGCATCACACTGATCTGGATAAGTATAATTTGCTCATATGTGAAATATAACGAAACAACATTGCTTTTTGCTTTTTGAATATTTTCAAAAGAAATAATGTTTTAGATATTGCAATAACACTATTATTGAAGTTAGTTTTTCAACAGAAAATGTAATGACTCGTAAGATAACTTAATGTATATTTATATATATATATATATATATTCCAGACGAGTTATCAGCAAGCTGTTTGACAATTGAATTTCATTATAACATTTGGATGTTATAACAAAGAGAACCTTTTAGTGACCACATATAGCTCGAGATGTCGACGGCTCCAAAAGAGCTTTATTTTGATAACACGTGGGTTACTACGGGATCCAGCATGGATGCGCATTATCAGGAACTCAAGGAACCAACTTGCACAGGACGTTGCAACTTTAAAACTGTCAATTGCCAGGAAGTATTTGATAGCGAACAAAGAACGAGCAAACACATTACCGGTTACAAAGAGCTTAATGCAGTTAGAGCTAACAGACTCAGAGCAATTATTATTGGTACTTCAGTTGCGTTTATTGTTTGCTGTGTCGTAGCTTTAATTGCAATTAGCATGACAATCCGACAGCAGGAGACACTTGGAGAATTGCAGACGACAACTGAAAACCTGCGCAACCGATGTGCGCAGTTGGAAGGAAACGCTAAGCTCTGTCTGCCATGCGCAGAACTATCATTGAGTCCATTTCCGGAAGGCACGCCGGAAATCGCTGAACTGCTGAAACACTATGAAAACGGTCAACAAATCTGTTGCGCAAAAACGGTTAACCAGACGTCGATATTCCTAAATCTGGTACGTAAAACATAATTTCTGCTATTGATTGCAAAACAACGCACAGACCAACACTCTCTATATTGTTTCACTGATATTTACTTGTGATGCCGTTTCGGCGTTTTATTTACTTCTGCTTCAAAGTTTCCTTTTTGTTGTTAATTTATATTCAATCATACCATTTGATTTGATTTCTTAGATTATATACAATAACGTCAATTATATCCAGCTTTAATTATTATTAACTTTAAATTTATAACAATTATTTATATTTATTCTGATTTTATATTTGCAGTTTGCAAAAAGAAAGCAACTGGAGAAATGCGCACAAGGTATACAAAATTATTTGTGCACTGTCAACATATTTGGCTTTTCATTTTAAAAAGTATTATAAAAGATCGATTGGCGCTTCGTATTGACACTCGTTTTCGAGAAAATTTAAGACTTAAGTAGATTTTGCATGCGAAATAACCGAATTGTTTGCTACAGATGCCATCAATGCAGAGAATCGTCCATCCGGAAATTGCAGCAGTTCTGGTTCCCCGAACATTCCTTCTGGCAACGCATTCAGCAACGTGTCTGCGCACATGCTGGCTGGCCCCCAGCCGTCAAACCTGTGTAAGTAGCAATCGGATGTGTTCTCTTGTTACCGCTGGACCATATGGGTGCAAAATCTGACGAGTTGCCACTGTGCCACTAGGGCTTTTATAATGAACTGCATATTCAAGTGTTTTTTTACATCATCAGTCCGAAACGTTATACACGGTTAATAGTTTTATGAAAGATAACTTTTTAACTGAATGATATTTTCTTATATTTCTTATAGTCATGGAATTCATTTCGCTTGTTTGAACATAATATATGCTTTTTTATTAATGACATTTAAATGCGTTTAGAAGTAAAAGCGCCTCTTGGACTCATATTTTACTTACAACTGATGCCAAAAATACAACAAGCCATTTGGTGAGCAATAATTATCAGAAATCAGTATTATTTTTTCGATGCGTTTTTATGGCTGATTATGCTACATGACATTTGACAGTCTGTAATGCAGAATAAAGACATTTAAATTGAGAGGCCACGATTGCGCAGATAGCATATCACGTGTTCTATACTTTATCTAGTGTCTAGTGTTAATAGATATATCATATAACGTACAATTCGAAAATGATTTAATCTTTTATGTTGGTATACACGTGCTCGAGAAAAATGATTGGAAACAATTACATAATAGTATCTAGTCTTCATGCGTCTGATTTGGAATATTCATATTAATCGTACAACTAGTACATTGGTCTACCCCTTTTAGGTCAATACGAAGAAACCTATTAATACAATCGACGTATAATATTTCAGTTGATATAAGACGCACAGATATATTTTGCACCGCTAGTTTAAATCAGGAAGTAAGCAATTTATAAAAGGCCCGTCTATACCAACATTTCATTGATCGGATAAACTTAAACTATTAATGGCATAACTGATTGCAAAGTTCATTGCAGTCATACGATTAATTGTTAAGTGCAAGTAGTTAACCTATTTAATGTCTAATAGGATAAGATTGCACTATGCAATCTTTTACGGCATGAGCTTAAATTATATTTGTTAAATTGTTAAGTGCAATCGGGTTTAAATCGTGATGTATTAACCTCATGTATTAACACTGTCTTTAAAATGGTAATTACCTATACGAATTTAATTGAGTTATATATTAAATACTCACACATTTACAAAGAAACTCAAACGACATACAAACACTATTGTTTTATCAATGAAAGCAACCTTCAGCTGTTTCACATTTCAATTGGCATTTACGTAGACCATATTTTGCTTGTGTGTTCGCAGCCTCTGACGAAAGAATACGGAACTGGAGTGTTGGTCCGGTGGCTCCCGGAACTCACCTGACCAATATTCGACTCTCCTCGGACAACCACTCCGTCGTCATTGCGGAGTCTGGCCGCTACTTCCTGTACAGCCAGGTCAGCTTCCTAATATACTACAACCCGGAAACGCCGCATGACCCTCGAAGCCCTGCACAGTCCTTGTTCCACTCCGTCTTCCGATACAACTTCATATACCCGTTAGGCGATGAAGAGCTGTTGCGAAGTGACGTCACTCAGTGCTGGGAACAGAAGAAAGATTACGGACGCTACACGAGTTACGTCGGCGCCACCGTTCAACTCAACAAGGGCGATCTGATCTATGTCAAAGTATCCAAAATCGGATTCATTTCGAGAGAAGAACCGGGTTTAACATATTTTGGGTTGTTTAAAATTGGTTGAATTATGCTTTGCTATGATTCTTTGTGCATTGCTCAGTAATATTGCACTTTATTAATAATATTTAATAGAGCTTTCATTTATTCGCCGTATCAAATACGTTTACATCGTCATATTGATCTCAATTTTCAGCTGTCGGCATTATATAAAATATTAAATATTTTGAGAAAGAGCAGGTTGCATATTAGATCACAAGTGGTTTTCTCGCTGCTTTGAAAATACCCAGTGAAAAAATATTTTCCTCAAAAACAAAATCAATAAAACTACGTAATGACTTATCAAATAAATAGTAACAAGGCCTGGTGTTCAATTTGCTAAAAAATGCAACGCAATCATCATCTTACAACGTGAGGGTTTATAATTTCCAGAAAGATAAAGAAAATACATGTGTGCGTTCAATAAGGTCAAGGTTTTGAAACTCTATACGCACTTGCTGAATAAACGGATTGGACCCTAGCTGTTTTCGGACGTCGTAAACTGGAATTCTTGTTGTATAATTGTACTTTCGATTTGATATCTTTTGTTTCAGACAACAGGGTTATCTCGTGGTTTAGTGAAAATTTGTAACTTCAAAAGATGTTTGAAGCACCGTGCAACGTGCTAAGTGTAAGAGCGCCCATAGGTAGTTTTAATACTTTATAACAAAACGATGTTACATAATTCAAGTATACATCGGGTATATAATACCGTTTACATTATAAATGTAATCGTATTTGTATTAGTTATGCTATGGTTACTTTATGGGCTGGTCAGAAGAAGTTCATTCACGGTGTTGTTTGTCATATTTATAAATCAATTGAAAGATATTTAGAATAGTTCGAATTTTGAATTTTGTTTCGTTTTATGTTTTCGTTTTGCGTTCAGTTATATACAGATGTGCTCAACTTGTTACAACATAATATATGCATGTATCGAAATATTAGCTATACATGTATTATTTTGTAATTTGATTATTTGAACGTTATCACATTTTATAAACGATATCTCCATTTTATGAACTTATTATTTATATTTTTCGGGTAAGTATTGCATCAATAAACATAACATATCCGACTTTGAATATTAAGTTTGGCCGAAAACTTTTGTGTTATCCCTCCAAGACAATGCACGCATATAGATATATTACTAAAGACTAAACTTAAGGCGTGATCGACTTGACAAAAAAGTTGGAACAGGCGACCTACCAATATGAGCTGCTATACGTTATGCAAATGCCTCATTCTATCCTGTATGATATAGCGAAGCCAATATTGTAATTAAAATGAAAACCTATACCAAAAACATAGACACACGGCCATGACTCTGTAAATCCTTAGAGCCCTCGATTATATCATGACGTTTCGTGTGAATACTTTAAAAAGTTCCCGAGCTATATTTCACACACTATGCGAATTAATGATTATAGATTTAAATATCATTTATCTCATAAATTTTTCTTTATGTATATGTACACCTTCATAAAAATATAAGGCAGCGCGTCAATACTGTGTATTTTCTAGGTAGATTTCGCAATTTCTCTGTTTCAAATATTTGATGGGCATGATGATAAGAACAATGGTGCTTTACATTGACATAATTTTATTTTTAAAATATAAACAGCATGAATGTTTTTAGTCATACTTTAAAGGCTCTATAAAGGTGAAAAATCTAATTATTATGCATATCAACTGGTCAAAATTTTACCGGATTTCAGTTACTGTTGCATAAAAACTGCTGATAACACAGCTTAGGTACAACGTTGCCAATAATTATGGAAGATATACCCGTTTCATATTAGGAAGAAATGTTTACATTTTTGCAACTAACGTGATGTGTTGCCTCAGAGCGGTGACATATGCTAAAAATAGCCGAAATAAAATTCAATTTTATTTCTATTTTAAACAACTTTTTACCAGCAGAAAGTAACTTATTAGTTCACTACAAACGTTTTAACCATTAAGAAGAGACCTACTTTGTGAGTACTACCGGAAAACGTTAAAAATCATTAAAAATTAAAAATCGGTCAATAATTACGGATCTTCACCTTTATAGAGCCTTTAACATTGCATAAATGATTTCAAGTCGTACATGACACGCGCTTGCTTACTACATACAAAGGGAGAGAATCAACCATGTTTTAGTCTGCAATAATAATTTCAAATCTTTAATGCTATTGCAGTAAACATAAATTAATAGTTAAAAAGATAAATATATAAAAATGGGCGGCACAACATTCAACACATTTTCCAGAGGCATAAAGTATACTTTTGTCAGATGAGTAAGCCTATTAGGAGAGCCATTTAGTAAGACAATGAAGTGAAGCTTTTCAGCTTTACGACATGTTCTTAAGCTATGTAAGCGGACGATTTGCAAACCATGAAATACGTATTAGTTAAAATATGACACACTCACACATTGGTACCACTTAAAAAATGCAATAACATCAAAGTATTCAAGACCAAACTCACAGACGTCCTAACTAAGTATTATCTAAATGTAGTAAGCCTATGTGCAACACTGAACGCAAATATATTAATGCTTATTTGCCAGTGTTAGTTTTAAATTGAATTACACATTTTATTTAAAGAACGAAAACACAAACTGTTGGTCTCTTTCGATACCAAGGCGCTTTTAAAAGTTTGTTAAAGCCCATGCAGGGATGGGACTGAAAAATAGGCTTTATAACTACAAGAACGTCGCAAAATCTTATTTTACTCTTGCGAGAGTTGAGCAGTTGTTCTCCAAACATAAAACCTTATAATTTCCGCATCAGCGAAGGTGCATTTGCATTCTGCCGGCTCCACACAAGCGATAGTGTACCCTACGGAATACCGTTAGTGCCATCGTGGCTACACATTAAAGTCCAGAGGGCGAGAATGCGAGATTGCGTTAGTACGATGGCGACAATGCGACAATACGATGTCGACAGTGCGACAATACGATGGCTACAAATCGATAATACGATGGCGAGAATGCGAAAACGCGATAGTACGATGACGACAATGCGACAGTGCGAAGACGACAGTGCGACAATACGATGGCGACAGTGCGATAGTACGATGGCGACAATGCGAGAACGCGATAATACGATGACACCAGTGCGACAATACGATGACAACAGTGCGACAATACAATGACGACAGTGCGATAGTACGATGGCGAGAATGCGAGAGCGTGATAGTACGATGGCGACAATACGATGACGACAGTGCGACAATACGATATAATACGATAACACCAGTGCGACAATACGATGACGACAGTGCGACAATACAATGGCGACAGTGCGATAGTACGATGGCGAGAATGCGAGAACGCGATAGTACGATGGCGACAATACGATGACGACAGTGCGACAATACGATAGCGACAGTGCGATAGTACGATTGCGACAATACGATAGTCATATCGTACTATCGCCATCTTATCATCGCATTGTCGCCATCGTACCATCGCATTGTCGCCATCGTATTGTCGCACTGTCGTCATCGTATTGTCGCATTGTCGCCATCGTACTATCGCGTTCTCGCATTGTCGTCATCATGCTATCGCGTTCTCGCATTCTCGCCAAAGTACTATCACATTGTCGCCATCGTATTGTCGCACTGTCGTCATCGTATTGTCGCATTGTCGCCATCGCACTATCGCGATCTCGCATTCTCGCCCTCTGGATTGAAATGTATAACCACGATGGCCTTAACGGTATTCCGTAGTATCCGCAAACATCATTCCAAGCGTCCGTCACCCGTGGAATGCAATAAACAATGTGCATGATTTACGTACGATTTAAACTGTTATATAGTGAGCACATCAAGAAACCTTTGATATATTTGTAAAACGCGTCTGGGGAAAAAGCCACATAACAATTCAAATAAATGTGGTTACCATTTGAAAGTTAAACTTAATACACTTTCCTTATAAAATGTTAAAGTATATTTTATTAAATACCGGGTAGTTTGTCACCAACCAATCGATGTCAGTTGTGCATTAGAAGAACATTTCCCTCAACCAGGAAGTGTAAAGCGCATTCGTTTAAAACGTTAGACGTAAGGTTGAAGTTGTGCAACGAATAATTTATTTAAGTAATTTGAGGACATGGGTATATGTGTGGTACGATTAAATTGAAGTTAACATTAATTTGTGATGCCTGTGTAGTTCATATTGAAACCCTTTTAACAAACATGTAACGGTATTAAATATGAATTGTTTTGAAAATTCTAAATAAGACTGAATACTCTTTAGATCAGAAGTGTTGCATGATTGGCATTATTTTTATGCCACAATTTTATTGGTGTCTGTTTGTTTTCAATTTCAATGAGTTTTTAAAAATAAATCAAATTTGTGCGAATAATTTTTACAATGTCGAATGTGTGAAACTCGCAACAAAGACGTTTCATTAATGTTATTTGCATTTAAACTATGGACATTAACATTAGATGTATTGAATTAGAACATTGTTTTAACTCAAAGGCACTTTTATTGTCCTTTCAAATATCGTTGTATTTAACCTTCTAGATACAGGCGGCTAATCTGAAAACCAAATAAAACACGTGGCATCTGATTGATTTCAACAAGCAGTGGGGAGTGCTGAAATGTCGACTGCAAGAAAAGATCTGTATGCTGATCGTCAGTTTGTACGAATGGAGTCAAGTATGGATACGCAATATGAGGAAATAACACCCACGTTGATGGGCAATGGTCACTTTATAGCTCCGAATTGCCAGGCAGTCTTTGAAAATGAACAAAAACGCAATAAAAAACATACCGACACGTGTGAACTAAATGTGAGAAGATTGAAGAAAATGACGAAAATAGTTATTATTATTGCAATTATGTTTGTTAGTTGTGCTTTTGTAGCTTTAACTGCAATAACCATGATTGCTAGCCAGCAGACGACAATTAAAGAATTGCAGACGACAATGGAAAATCTGCGCAACAGACTTGCGCAGTTGGAAGAGAACGCTACGCTGTGTATACCATGCGCAGAACTTTCATTGGGCCCATATCCGGAAGATACACCGGATGTCGCCCAACTGCTGAAACACGTTGAAAATGGACAACAAATTTGTTGTGCAAAAACGGCTAACCAGACTTCTTTTTTCCTTAATCTGGTAGGTAGATCACATGTTCAGCTTGGATTTCAAAACATGACATAGACCGATTCTCATTATCTTTCAACAAATGTTTGCATCCGTAGTTACTCTGCCGCGGCATTGGTTATATATTTTCTAACGCTCTATTTTTCTATATTTTCTATCATATAAGATTTTCAATATTTTGTTTTTGTAGCAAATGTTCGTTTATAAACTTTGGCCCAATCTTTTGAATAATTAGCTTATATATGAGAACATGAAATATGTCATACGCTTTATGTTAATTGATGTATCATTGACCTAACTTTTGTTTCAGTTCGCAAAGAGAAAACAATTAGAAAAATGCGCTCAAGGTATAAGAATAATTTATGCACAGTCACTATTTTATGTGTTGTTTTTTCTTGAAATGCAATATTTAAGTTCGCCATGCAATTCCAAGTGTTGTTCATGAACACATCATATACCAGTCTGAATGTTTACAATTTGCGTTTTGCGTTTTGCTTGAAAACAGATGCCATAAATGCAGAGAATAGGCCATCCGGAAATTGCAAGTTCTAGTTCCCCGCACAGTCCATCTGGTAACTCGTTCAGCAACGTATCAGCGCACATGCTGGCCGGTCCCCAGCCGACCAACCTCTGTGAGTAACTATGTTGTTGTTTTCTTTTCCATTGTTTTGGGGCCCTTTAGGATGTGATCGAACTTTGTATTTGAAGCAGAACGGAAATTTTGTGTTAAACGTTCATTTAAGTATGCGGAAATTAAAAGTAATATATATTAATTTGTTGCTTTTTACTTACTTTATACTAACAAGATTCGGATATGGTTTCCCCTTTTATTTATTGTATATAATTATTTAATTTATCAAGAGAATGGCTTTAAATGAATGTCTCGATCATGAACATCCAAATAATGATAAAATTCATATCATAAAATTTAATATCAAACCGTTTCCTTCACTGTATGTTGTTATCTTTTTAATGCTTAAGTACATTACATTTTTAAATTCGATTAAGATTTATTTAACACACAAGATTCTCACTCGTACATAATGGCCTATATAGATATTTTTATTTTAGTAAGTTAAATTATAAAATTCTAATAAATATATGAAAACAATAATAATTTTATCAAATATATAATATTGCGGTTCATTTCTCGATCGATCAAATATATTCTACGGAAATAATATTTGTTAACACGTTATATCAAAAACTTACAATATATGTAACTTCAGCTGCACACTTTAAAGGACATGTTCACATGAAATCAGCAAATCACCAATATTTTTTGTTTTCGGCTTGCCTCGCTTCGTTAAATATGAAGACGTTTGAATTGATTGGACAGTGTGTTTTATAGAAAATAGAAACCCATACTTTCAGAAATCGCGCATGCGCAGCTAGCATATCATGTGTCCTTCAACCGTTTCATTTTATGTTAAAGATTGTCAAATGAAGTATTCGTAAAGCTGTTTTGAGCTGCCGTGAATTCGATAGGCTGTATTCGCATTATCCAATCAGGAAGTAACCGATTTTCTATTTTTAAAGACATGTCTGCATTAAGATTCATATGATATTTTATGATGTAAATGTTCGGCCTAAGTATATACCGCTGACCCTGTCTTGAAAAGTGTAGTGCATAAAACAGCAAAGAAGTAACAACGATGCATTTTATCGTGCAGTTAACTTAATGTGCAATTTTGTAGAAAGCAAAGCAATTCAAATAGGAAAAAATGCTTTGCAGTTCTAGCTTCAAATTGTGTACAGCAATATGTTAAAGCCGTTAACAACTTTATCTCGATTTTTGAAAATTGAAAAAGATCATATTACGGTCATTTCGTATCAAATTGCTGTTATTCGCGCTCAAAAACTATATAAACTCACAACAATTACACGCACAGTTGTTGAGCATGCACACGGCAACGACTTTCTTGTTACTGAAAACGACAGGTTCCGCTTTAAAACACATTGCCGCAAACATACATCACCCTTTTGCTGTTTTTTGGAAGCATTGGACGGACGTATCCGGAACTGGAGTATCGGACCGACGGTACCAGGAACTCACTTGACCAACATGCGGCACTCCTCCGACAACCGTTCCCTAGTCAGCCCGGAGTCTGGCCGCTACTTCCTGTACAGCCAGGTCGGCTTCCTAATATACTACAACCCGGAAGCGCAGCTAGACCCTCAAAGTCCTGCGCCGTCGCTATTTCACTCCGTCCTCCGGTATAACTTCTTATACCCGCTAGGCGATGAAGAGTTGTTGCGAAGTGACGTCACTCGGTGTTGGAAACAAAAGAAAGACTACGGCCGTTACACAAGCTACGTCGGCGCCACTGTCCAACTCAATAAAGGCGACCTGGTCTATGTTAAAGTATCAAAAATCGGATTTCTGTCGAGAGACGAACCGTGTTTAACGTACTTCGGTTTGTTCAAAATTGGTTGAAGCACGTTTTGCTATGATACTTTGTTTGTTGCTCAGTGATATATTACTTTATTGCTTCAATCCAATGGCTTTTAAAGGTTTAAAATAACAACATCATGAATAATAGATAGTTTGATACAAGTATATGTAACGATCTCAAATTTCCTCTGCAATGATCAAGTATAAATGTAGTGTTGTCGGTATTATTCTCGAAAATGGCGCATATGTTGAGAACGAAATGTGTTGCAAATAAGAAAACAAGTTTGTGTTTAGCCTTGATATAAAACTAATTAGAGAACATTATCATTGTTACCTACTATAAGATAGAGTGTATGACATTCGACACAAATAGTTAGGTTGTGTATGTTCAAATCGACAATTTCTGTTTTGTTCTGATGTTCAATTAAAGCAGGATACTTTATTGTATGAGTGTATATTTGATACTGAAATATTTGTTTTCGGAAAAGTTCATTTTATTTTTACGTTCTTCATTTTAAATTTAGAATGATAATACTTTTATCTTTTAGTATCATTAACTTCATTGTGTTTTATTCCATTACATTACGGGACATGCTTATGTTGATGTTTATTTTTTTTGGCTTATTTTTCAAAAGATATTAAACGATTTAAACTATTTTCACGATGTCTATATTTGCCCTTCCATGTTTTTTTGTTTCTTGGTCCTTGCATATCGCTTTTGTCTAAAACCTGTTCCACACATTTTTACGTATCCATTTCATGAATTGCACACCAATTTTTTTCCCTTTTTTATTCAGTTACAACAATACAAACATAAATATTTATATTTGAGCTTCTTTCCTTGAGACGACAAAGCTATGACCAGGCAACCTCGCCATGAGTGTTGATAGAACATGTCGTTTAAACCAACACTATTCTGATGTCATCGATTTGAAGCCATACAAAACCAAACCAATTATATCAGTCCGACATAATTAATCCAATGTTATTATATTATTAATATTTACTTTCATCATTATTCGAGTATACGTAATTTAAATATGAAGATAATTTAAATTTTCAAAACAAAACTTTATATGTTCGAGAAATCGGAGGTGCAGGCAGACATAAGGTATGCGTCTCTCTACTGAGGTTTTTCAGAGTTGTGAAAATCAAACATGAGTTCCGAATGGGACAGAACATGTACCTTGTATTTAAACAAGGCTACTGCAATTTGGCTTTTAATTCCTCTGCATGCGAAAATTTATTCGAAACAAGCGATATCGCTCAGCACAGTCTGTACTAAGTTGAAAGTGTACGCTCCTATGTGATCCCATAACTGAAAGTGTACGCTCCTATGTGATCCCAGAACTGGAAGTTTACGCTCCTATGTGATCCTAGAACTGGAAGTGTACGCTCCTATGTGATCCCAGAACTGGAAGTGTACGCTCCTATGTGATCCCAGAAGTGAAAGTGTACGCTCCTATGTGATCCCAGAACTTGAAGTGTACGCTCCTATGTGATCCAGAACTGAATGTGTACGCTCCTATGTGATCCCAGAACTGGACGTGTACGCTCCTATGTGATCCCAGAACTGGAAGTGTACGCTCCTATGTGATCCCAGAACTGGAAAAACCCGCACGTTTACTTAAAAATAAAGAATAAACCAGGACTAAATTCATTTATTTGTTAGTGTGTGATCACTTACTACATTAGCAAATGTTTAAATAGATCTTCGTGGCAATACAGCTGAGCGTAAAGGGTAACTGTACATATAGAGAATTTTTTGCGATTAAGTTTTTCCATAGCTGACAAAAACAGATCCTCCAATTGTTGGAAAAAACACAATCTCATATAAAAATAGCGATAGTATAGACCTCAAGTTTATTTACGATCGTTGTTATACTATGGCTTTTTCATCTGTAATATGATACAAATACTCTTCACGTTGCTGCATTACAAAAAAGACAACCAACAAACATGTATGTTAAATCTTTAAATCATGATCAATATGAACAGAAAAATGATGTTAATATAATATTGGCAAATCGTGCAATTAAACAATGTGAACCCACTTATCCAAGCCTCGAACTGAAAGGTTGTGTTTTTGAATTTTATTGCATTCGTCTTAAATTGAGTGTCAATATATATCAATGTTCAAATAGGATAATGAAAGTACACTTAACGTTTTGAGTACACATGTTTAATGAGCAACTACTTCATTTTATTCATTCATTCTTGTTACCCAATAGGTGTTTGTACTTTTTTGCAATTCAACCTATTGCGTTTAATAGAATTGTAATTAATGTTTATGTTATACAAATATGCAATTATTTACAAATCGATTATATATCGATAATATTGTATTATAAAATATTGGCTACATGGTGTTTGTTACTATGTTTTGAAATAACAACTTTCGCCACTAAATATTTTTACTTTGTTCTCGCATATTAACAGTTTATCTATTTTACATGTTCAACCGTTTCTACATATTGGTTGAAGCAATGAATTACTAAATCAATAACATAAATTTAACAGAAATACAGAATAGAGTTAATCGAATCTCAGTCGCAGATGATTTAAGTATTAGCGGCGAACTTGCGGTTCACAAACACATTAACCCATTTATGCCTAGCGTCCTGAAAAAAGGACTTTGCAAACAGCGTAGATCCAGATGAGACGCCGCATAATGCGGCGTCTCATCTGGGTCTGCGCTGCTTGCTTAAAATAATTTCTGTAAGAAATATTCTAAATATAGAAATAGGTATACCAGACATCCCTTATTTTAGAAATAAATTGATCCAATTTAGAAGGATGGGAGAGTCCACTAGGCATAAATGGGTTAATTCAACAACACTAGCCTCATGTTTTCAGAAGGCCCATTACTTACATGACAATAATACAAAATATTATTTATATCAGAACCCGGGACTATATTACATTCTATTTAATAACCCAAAGGGCAAAAAGTTATGCGACTATACACTATAAGAACCAGATAACTCGATGATTATGCACACTATCAGACCCAAGTGACTAAACACAAATTATCACAACCTGATACTACAGAACTCGGTCATTCGTCATTATCAAAGAACACGGAACCGACATAGTTTGTTTGATACCCGTGACCCAGAGAAAACAGTGCCTTTACCCAGTCCAAATTATATACATTGTATATGAGCATTCGACCAACAAAATTCCGCGATTATTGCCAATTTATTAAAATATGAATCTCACGGAGCGCAGTGAATTTACCAACAATTAAACTAATCAAGAAAAATTCAGACAATGGGCATATAATTCAGCACATGTGATTGACAAGAATCATAAGCACTTGATGTTTGCATCCATACTATCAAAATAATTTCTTGTTAAATCGATAACATTCTGAACAACGTTATATTTGCATGAATTAGGCTTTTCTTTGTTGCTTACAAATATTGTTTAGTTGCAATATAAATCGAATGCCAATGCGTTAATATTACTTGAAGTAGCAAACTGTGTGCAATTTAAAATTATGAAATCGATTATAATTGTGTGTGTTCACACTTAATATACAGTTTCTTCGTGTATCTTCTCTTCTGTATCTTTGCTTAACTACGCAAAAATAATAACCTTAGATTTATGCAAATAGAATCTGCAAACTAGATATATAGTCTGTAAATACCTGTTTTAAACGTTTCAATATTTGAATGTTTCAAGAGCACTTCTTTAATAGTATTGCACTTGTGCGACCAGGAAGATACACCGCTTCAGAATAAACAAAACCTTGGTTTGAGATTTTATTACCGGTCGGAATTCAAAGAGTTTTTGTCACCAACAATAAATTTTAACTTTAAGTACTTTAAATGTTTATTTAAGATCACCGCTTCGTCTTCTTCAGAAATAGCTTTAAAAACTGTTGTATATATAACTTTTCATGATTGAGCAGTCCGTTCATAAGATAGGCTCTCTCAGTAAGAAATTTCATCAAACACATGCGGACACTTTCCATCATAAGTTAACATGATTCAATTAATGGCAATCTTATCAATTGCGGTTTCAATATTTAATCAAAGAGAATGAAATCTTGTTATGATTCTCTCCTAAAGTTTTCAAGTATTATCTGCCGTGGAAACAACGTCAATTGATTACACTAATGCATTTTTTTCCTGCTACCAAAAAAGTATTTATATTATGGTTATAAGACATTGCATGGATCTATATAAAAACGGACCCTTAACATGGACGAATTACCCATTACCTATTAAGCCCTTGGATCCAAAAATGGAACATTTTGTTGCAATCGATAAAGTAATTAACCTCCCCCTACCATTCCTTTAGTAGCTAACAATCGCACTATTCTTGCAATTATCTGGGTTATTGGATGTCATTCATAAGTGGTGTATTGGGTGATATAGGGATAACCTAGATTCAGAGCTTCGTGTGTTGCCGCACGCAAAAAACGGACCCTGATAATTAAGATATGTGGGTTCTAGGCTAGCCCACACCGAATCACCCCTACAGTACGGTACGATCGTGTTTTTTTTAATTATCTGATTTAATTAAAACTGTCAACAAAAACCGCTGTGCATAAACCACGTAGAACATGATGTCACACACAACACATGCGAAAAATTCATTGACTTTTTACTAGTAGTAGTAGTAGTAGAAGTAGTAGTAGAAGAAGAAGAAGTAGTAGTAGTAGTAGTAGTAGTAGTAGTAGTAGTAGTAGTAGTAGTAGTAGTAGTAGTAGTAGTAGTATAGTAGTAGTAGTAGTAGTAGTAGTAGTAGTAGTAGTAGTAGTAGTAGTAGTAGTAGTAGTAGTAGTAGTAGTAGTAGTAGTAGTAGTAGTAGTAGTAGTAGTAGTAGTAGTAGTATAGTAGTAGTAGTAGTAATAATAATAGAAGCGTTGTTGTAGTATTAGAACTAGAAGTAGTAGAGCTAGAAGTGGTAGTAGTCTATTTTGTTGTTGTTGTTGTTGTTGTTGTTGTATGATATGAAATATTTTGAAAATTAAGTTTTTCAGTACTGTTTTTATGCTGTTTTCGTGAAGTTGTTATCGCTTCTGTGATTAACAGCTTATACCTTATTCTTCGTGATGCTCAATGTAAATATTCACATGTGTTATTTTTCTACTCAGTAATGACTTTTAGAATCTATAAATCGGGGCTCAGCATGAAACTGTCGTTACTGACCATAGCGATGTGTATGACACATTCAATATAATTTTAAGGTACGTATGTAATTGGTGGTAGCAATGTATGTTCCATTTCATTTGGATATTCAATCTGTATGTCTTGTTTTCGTTTTAATGACTGCAGTTTTTATGTTCCAGAAATCAGTTCCTGTAAGATAACTATGTCTACAAACGAATCTCGTGGATCTATGATCCTCTTTTTCTCTGACGTGTAACATGAGTCCTTCAACAGAGTTTATACATTTTGAGCAAAATTGCTCATATATAGCAGACTATGTATTTGGGATTAGCAGTGTAAACAATAAGACTTTATACAGCTAAGCATACGCCACTGAGACAGTAACGCTAAATTTGACTATTACACATTTTACAAGTTCATCTGTTGGCAATTATTCTTGTTCGATCCCTTATACAACAAACACGTCATCGCTTACTGTACAATACTCAGGTACATGCTAACAGATTAATTATCAAAGGGCTTTGTATTTGTTTCATTTCTTACGAACATTATTATTCGATTTATATCATTTACCTTTGGCTAATATATCCTATAACACGTGGATAACTATGTAGCAATAAGAACACATTATGTTCATCCGGCATACAATGATACATAATGATTGTTCTTTATCTATAGTACCGGTTTCCTTTGTAACGCTGACTCCTGCTATATCGATGATTTCCATGTTACAAAACGTTATTTAATGCATATCCTCCTCCACCCGACCCTATCTATAACGTGGTATTTAGATATAAAGACACCGTCGGATGACACCAATGTTGTGAACATTACATCACGTAGCAGCAGTGAAACAACCGGAGACGTAACGACAAGTACTTTTTACAATTACTTATACAGTTGTAGATCACGGTGCAAATATATATTGCAAAGTCTCAAATGGATACGGGTAAATCATTTCTAACGCGAGACTTAATATCGATGTGTTAGGTAAGCGGATTGTTATATACTGACTGATTTCATCGAATAAAACGGTTATTGATAATACCTTCTTCACTAGTTACGGATGCCCTTTTCAGCAATCACTTATATTAATACATTTGTTTTGCTGCGTTTAAATGTGTCCATCATTGCCGATAATTATTCACAAATCGGTTATTATCAGCGACAATATTTCTGTGATACTAAACAGAACCGTGTCGCTAGAATGTAACTCCTCTTGAAATCCAACACCAACCATTTCGTGGGTTTTGTCTAGTGGTTTCGTGATTTACAACAAATATATTGAGTTGAAATTGGAGAGTAACCACAGACAGGATCATATGCAAGGCCACACGTTTTATGAAACCAACCTATGGCTTCGTTATAACACATTATACTACAACTGATTTACTAATGGACATTTTATGTAAGTATATGTAACTGTAATAAATGTTTAATATATAAAATATACTTATACATTACCAGTGATAAAATTATTGTAGTTTAAGCGTAATTGTCTCGATGAAATGACTTACTCACTGAAAATAATACAAATACATTTGTAATGTTGTGGAATCATCCAGTTTTTATAATAAACTGTTTTATCATTTCTATAGGTTTATGTATCAAATTTCCCTTAAATGCAAATATAATGTCCTTCATATCTAAGTTGATTACAATAATTTCGTTTTTGTGATCACATGATAAATGCCGTATGTTGTTATATGCATACCAGTATTATTAAATTTATATCAAACCATCAGGATCGGTTCAAAACAAAAGGAAAATGTATTATGCATTCACAATGTGTGTGTTCTTAAATCAAAGTGCAGTTGACTGCATATTATCAGTATGTCAGCTATCATAATTAACAAATAACATAATTTAACTCGGAAATTTACCAAAGGTAAACTTAAAAGGAGTTACCTACACACTTAGATTTTGATTAGGTGTAAAGAACAAAACATACGCGAATATAATGATTAAACAATTGTTTGCATAAATCAATATGAAGGTTAATGTCTAACAATGTTTACAATCAAATCCAATTCTTCCTTTAATCTACGGATTCAGATCTGTCAATAACTTTCATTTAATGACTAAGTGTAATGCATTTTAGGACAAAAACAGTATGTTTACCATGGATAACAATACCTTGAACATTGTTCATCTCTACAGATTCACCGTCAACCCCAACCTGTTCAATCGGAGACTAGTTTCTATCAGGAAATACCATACGGGCAATTAAAAACGAATCACTGAATATTAATTCTACTAGCAAGAGTAACCCTCCTCCGACGAGCTATTCGTGGAATCTGCCTGATGGAATGAAACAGGTCGGACCTCAACTCGCAATACCACGTTTACTGTCGAACGGTCCTTGATGTCAAAAATGTTATGAACTCAACATTGCTACCGCAAGTCATAAGTGGGCACGCCAATGTCATGTTTACGCTTGACATATTATGTAAATTTAAAACATGTATAATATATACATATAGTTATATTTGAATTGCAATTAATACATATTCTTAATGCAGATCGACTGATTTACATCTCTTCCCCCTCGTGATAAATTAACGTACTGGGTAGTGTTATTATATTCTGAATTCGAGACGTCCATGCATGGTGCAATGCTTAATTGCAATATACTCGTTGTGCAATTTATCATTTCAGTTCCGGTGGTGGTACAATATATTGAGAATAAAACCATTTTGAGAAATCAGACATTGTCTGCCACATGTTCATAAACACCTTGGAATCGCCCTGAGGCAAGTTTTACATGGATACAAGTGAATACATCTCGCGTGGATGGACGAGAGCAAATACTCGTGTTGCTAAACATGCAGACCACTGACGGGGGCTTTTATAAATGCAGAGTTAACAACAAAATGCCACCTACAGGATGTTGCGCACTGCCAACATATGATGAAACAATTTTTTTACGTTGAAGTTCAATGTAAGTGAATAGTTAATACATGTACGTATGTTTATGTAATTAATCGTCTTTTCAAGACTTTAAAGCATTGTTTACAGTTTATTGCTCAGACCGTTAAATATATGTCCTTATACGTATAACTATATATATTTAAAAATATTTTGCATGCTCAAATTACTTTGTAGACGCATCTCTATTACAAGATTTTATGCCACCGGATTTGGTAGTGCGTCAACTATTACGGTTAATGAGAATAAAAGTGTAATATTACACTGCGATGCTGAATGCAACCCTTCGGCTTCAATGCTACTTACAAATAATACTGGCGGTGAAAATAATTTACTGAGTGGAAAGTATTATAAAACAATATCCACATCCATTCCTCATGCACGATGTGAATATGACATGTGAATCTACCAACGCAGGGCAAACAACACGCTTAATAAAGTTCAGTATGTGAGGAAATTGAGATAAAGATCCAATGTAAATTAATAAAATAAAATACCAATCGTTTGTTTTCTGTTTACAATAATTTGTCTTGTGTTGATACATGCATTGTAAGTTAACTTATCTTTCATTTCGCAATAACAAGGTGCTCCGAGATCCTCACCATTTATGCCCACAAAAACGGATATTTGGACGAAAATTAACAGTAGTGTAATTCTCACGTATACCATTGTAGCGTATTCTCTCCCCCCCACCAGCTCTTCATCAGCATTTGTTTTGCGGAAGCATGTAAATGATGAATATTTAATACTCAATGATTCAAGCAGTATTAATATTCAAATTTCCAAAGACAGACTGCAAACAAACCTGTCACTATTGAAAGTAAAAGTTGACACTTTTGCAAATTATACGGTCAAAGTGGACAATGGAATATGTTATACAAGCGAAAGGTAAACACGACGATGACTTTATTCTAAGACTTGTATTAATGTACGATTATAAAGTTGCTTAATGCTGAGCAAACATTTACACAGTAATTTATCACAATTGATAATTACTAATTAATTGTATAATATATATATATATATATATATATATATATATATATATATATATATATATATATATATATATATATATATATATATATATATATATATATATATATATATTATATATTGAATTTAACAGAGGAACGATCTATGCCGCAACAATTCCGCGTTCTTGAAGAGGAAGTAACTGACAGTTCGGTCACCGTCCAATGGATACCAGGATTTAATGGAGGCGAATATCAATGGTTTGTTATACGATATAAACAGGAAGTGAGCGAGTATTGGCTAAACAATATGTATATGAACATATCTATTGAATATCTAATGACGATTGGTTTCTGGGACTTCTTATCAATTTAAAATGTATGCAGAAAATTCGATTGGAACTTCAGGGGAAACCAGTGTAATAACATTAGTAACACGAGTTAAAGGTATGAATAATTCATTTGTTTTCTTTTAATGTGTAGTGAATGTTATTAGTGGTGAACCATAGCCGGAAACATATTCGTGAAAATAAAAACATGTGTACACCAAGTTCAAATATAACAACGTATTTACTGAACAATTTCTGTCTTACGGATTCCAAGTTATGAAATTAAATCACGTCTTATAACATTTTGATTGTTATCTGTATGCAATATTGTTTAAGATCCCCGAATGTGCTGAATTGCCGCAACAAAATGAATAAATTTCACATTATTCTGTAATGATTGGATGCATTATCAATTGAATGGGGTTGTTTTACAGGTCAATATTTGCATTCAATAAAAAATAAAATGTCAGTTGTGTCTTAATTAGTTTAACTTTGTGTTTATTGGCTAACGATATTGAAATGCCTCCACTATTTTGAAAAGATTTGATTATGATAGCAGAAAACATGTAATTTGATTTTGTTTTTGACGAGGCTGCAAATAACAACCACTCCAAATACACGTGTAACTGTGTATGCATTTGTTAGATAACGCATCCTCTTCATCTGTCGGATCTGCAGTGAGAGGTGCTGTAGGTGGAATTCTTGTGATAGTCATCTTGATGTTTTTTTTTGTAAATGTAGGAACAAGTTTAAATGTTGGTATTTTCTCGTTAAACGTCGATGTTATTGTATATATACATATATAGCATTGCACAATTTATCCGCAAATGTATAGGTATTAAAGTGAGCAAAATGTCTAAATGATGTATTACATACCCAGTGGGCTTATATTTCATTTGATCTACCAATCTTATGTTTTCATGTGGGCATCGGTGCATAGCTGAGATTGAAATTATTTATCATATAATAATACAATATTATTTGATTGAAAAATTTGTGGAGCGGCGAATTATCTTTAAAATATACGTTCAACATGGTAATAAATCAATAAAAGAGTGTAAGTTTCAATTGTAATACGTTTCCAGAATCCAGGCTAAGGTCTGAGCGCAGTGTGTGCGTGTCGATTGTATTATTTATTTTTAATTGTTTTCAGGAAATCCAAATGCTGGTGCTCATTACGATGATCAATTCAACGGAGAGTATGCATCCATGTTTGAATATTTGAATAGATTCGTATATATCAAAAGTATCATTACTACTGCGCTTACAGCTTCCTTTTAATTATTATTAAGAAATTTCTCTAATAATAAGCACGATACTGTTTGCTCCAGTACAAACGTTTCAGCTGTCAATACTAGCTCCGAATATGAAGAATACAGAATCGGTATGTTTGTATGTTTGTGAATAAGTTTATAGATGCCATTTATGTTGTTTAAATGTGAATGCTGTGATCAAACCGGCAGGTTCTTTAGGTTTATGAAAATACAAAAATGTGTATAATTATTGCCATATCTAATTAAGTAAAAACAAAATTATATATGCATTTTTAAACGGTATACATATAACGTGTATAATTCGTGCCATATCGTATGAAGTGAAAAATAAGCAATATGAATTTTGTTTTACTTTCTACATATTCATACGAGATAAATTATTTTGGTCATACCAGCAAAAAATAATAATTTTAGGTAATTGATGCCATACCCCGGTATACAGCCCAAGATTTATAATACAACGCAACAGTCAGAGGATTTTAAACAAATAACGCAAAGCGGGATTTATAACCACTTGATGACTATCGGAACAGCTTGAAATAAATTTAAGCCATTGTTTTATTTCAGAATCCCAGCAGAGGAACAAGTACGAGACACGCGCAGAAACTTCGTTACGTGTTCATTCTGTCATATCTAGTGGCGGCACAGAGGAGAATAGTGTTATTAAACGTCAATCTGAAGCTTCAGATAATGACTATGCAGTCAATAAAGAAGACAAGTCTATGTTTATTTAGTTTTGTCGAAAACTGAAAATTAAACACATTTACATATTTCATGGATTAGTTACATCGAAAAGAATTATTGTGCATATGAAAAAGTAACATATTGAACGCCTGTATGTATAATTATAAATATTATGCGCATCGACATGAACGTGTATTATTAAAATTTGAATAAATATTATTATACACATTTACTCATTTTTAATTTGCCATGACAAAGAAATGCTTTAAATAAATATAACTGTTTTTAAAACGGTCTATAAATACATGGATTTACTGGGCATCTATGTTCGATGTTTTGTCAAGATCTTTTAAACACACCTGTATTAGATAATCGGACACACAAGAATTGTGTTTTATTGTGAATTAAATCACAGGCACTTAATCATACATATGTAAACATTAAGGTTGCAAAACGCCAAAGAGCGAAGCATTTTACGAAAGGATAAACGTAAATTGTGTAGTTATACGTGTATGTGTTTATTTTACTGTAAAATACGTAACTATCTTAACTGCAATTTGATGTAATGTTGTGACGCTTTTTGTTTTTATTCGGTTCACTTCTGTACAAGGACAAAACACATCAAATTATTCGAATACGTCGTAGCGTGGATTATTTCCATTTGTATGTTAAATTGTTTAGACCATAACCTACGTGTGCGCTATTTCACGTTATGTTCTATTTTTAATGTACACTATGGACTGTAAATAGGTCAATCCCAAATAAAAAAGCTGATCCACGGCGCGCACATGATTGCATGTATACAGGTTGCCTAGTAAATACTTCCTCTTTGCATAGCAACACGGCACTCGCATGTACAGTGGAAATTGGTTAACTGTTGTATAACTTATGCGCACTTAAATGTGGGTTTGTACAAACTTGTAATGGCGGATAAGTATTCTTTATAATATATTTAAAATCAAGTTTTGATAACAAACAATAAGAGTGTCCTTTGACAGCGTTTGAGCTATGTGTATGGGCTGCATTCCGCATTGGGAACCAGCTTGACAACATAAAAGAACGCCGTAAAACAAAACGACTATTATAACATGTGCGTCTTTTTTATTTTATCAAATTTGAATGACACTAAAATATGAAACAGATACAAGATACAAATTTGGCACTAATGTCCATGAATAAACGTCAAAACAAATGTATACATCTAAAAATGAAATACATTAACACATAACATTAAAAAATATGTCTCTAACAATGACCTCAAACAAACACATATGTGGGTACAGTCATGTATCTTCTCAAATTAATGATACAGCATTTGTTTGTAGAAGTAAATTAAAATTGATTTTGAATAAGACGTTTATAATATTTATTTCATTAATTTTAAATTTATATGTTTTAAGTATTTTATTAAATTAAGATTAAAACACAATGTCCATGCGCACGTATGCAATCAGGATTGCTTTACCTTTATTTGCGATAAACATTTATCTAACGATTCCAAGTTAATAATCTGTTTGGCATTCATGTCGAGTAAAACATGACGTATTCGTCTTACGGGGCTGCAATATATAAGATTTAAAAAAAATCACATTAGAAAGTAGAAAACAAGGCGAAATCCAAAAATGTATCAATTTTTGTATGTGTGTGTTGCGCGTTTTTGGCGTGATTGTTTTGGTGATTTCTATGTCTCCTTCAATAAAGACCGCCTGCTGTGTATGAGAGTGCAACATCATTTGTGATCTTTTGACGATATTACTGTAATTACAATGTACACAACACTGGATCATTGATACTTTAGTGTAAGAAAAGCACACATATTAGCAAAAGATGCGTGATGCTTACATGAAATTTTTGTTTAGTTTTAAATATATTTGAAGATCTCTAAGAACAATTTGTGGCAAAGTCCAAAGTATCTTAGCAATTTCAAATTTTTCGCGATTGCACATTCAAAAACATTTTGTTTCGTCAGTCGTGAAAGAGTAGTCCACTCATAGTATAAACTAAACTTTATTTCAACAACTTCAAGAGTTAAATTAAATAAGTATTACACTCTCAAAAACATACAGAAGTTCAGAAATGGAGATGCAATCATAAGTCATGTCTTTGAAAAGTGTCCATATGGAATTGTATGCGCACAGGATCGACAAAGGTTGTGGGTGCATGTATTGTATGTATAAAGATATTGCTATATTCCAATTTGTGTCTTAGTATAACAACTTAATAATATTGGAGAGATATTGTAAATGCAATAAATCTAAACTGTAGACAATTGCCTTATTATGTTAGTACACATTAAATCAATTTTAATGCCGCAATATGTATTCAAGAGAGTGAATTAATTCACATGTGCTTAATTTATTCACGTCTTACATATAAATGAACCGAATTACCTTTTTTTAGGCAACATACGATTACTATTATTAGAATTATTAAGACAACGATGGCTCCGACAACAATCCCAGCAATTGCTCCAGCGGACAGGCCTGTAGGTATAACACAATGCATCACAGAGCCCTCTACATAAAAACGTTTTGTTAGAAAAGAATAGCAGAATTGCTTATCGCGTCGGTTTATGTTTTGTGTTTATTTTCCGCCCAAATAATATATAAGACTGATACAAAGCATGTTATGCATAATGCCATAATTCATGTGTATTGCCTGTCGAACGTATTGTATTTATTTCACAAGTACTGATTGTACAATTAGTAATTGTGTTGCTTGTAGCATTACCATCCGTTGTGTGATTTATAATTGATGGTGATGACCATGAAAGACAAATTAACTGTTTAGAAGAAATATTACCTCCGTTTACTGCTGACATCCATTTGTAAATAATTATAGTGAATGTGTGAATACAAAACTCGTAATATAAATTTAAAAAACTTAGTAAATGAACATAACTGTCAAACTTATCTAGATGCATGAACAATATCTCGTTGCAAAATGAACAAATATGCTTTCTTACCATCTCTCTGGGAAGCCGGCGGTGTTTGTGCTGAAATAGTTAACACAGTCAAACTTTGTTATGCTGATCAATTCTCAACAAGAACGTTTTGAGAACAGCAGGACAAATTTTAATTGCATGCATCATGCCATTTTTGATGTTATAGTTTTCTTACATACATTTAATATGTCTTCAAAAATGAGGTACTAAGTGCCAGAGTTTCATCACAACACATATTTGGTTACCTTTAACGTCGCTTTACTAAGTGCATTTAAGCATTTTATCATTTTTACAATTTTAGGTTGCACAAAAACTCAATGAACAATTATGGTGTGTGATCTGATAAATATGTCTACTAACTACTAACTATATTTGTAGCTCGTATTCAGTGATAAAGATTTGTTTTTTTAATCGCTTTATATATAGATACTTAACATTGTATATATCAAATACCTGCGACAGCAATTGTCATTTCATTGCTGTATTTTATTACACCATTGATGTTTGCAGAGCACTTCCATATGTCACCGTTGTTTGAAAGTGACAAAGGTTTGAGGATACAGTAAATTGTGCTTCCAGCACAGGCACACTCAGCAAAAACAGTCGGTAAAGAACTTGGGATAAATCCGCATGGGCTGCTTGAGGATAAAACTGTCAGAGTATCTACGAAAACATCATATCCATTTGGCTTACTCCACCATTTCGCAATAGTCGACGTTGAATGAGTGCATGTCAATTTTAAGGCATCGTTTGCAACAATCGATGTTGAATTAGACACCAATGCGGGAACTTGGGCGCCTTTTAAAATACCAATAAAATAATATTATATTAAGTTATGATATGATACATTATAATTATATTTATCAATATTAGGAGTGCTAATTATCCCCACTTTAGCTTTTCTCAAAAGACATCAAGTACTGGTTTTACACATGAAACGTACTCGTGAGCGTTTAAATACGCCTAAGGCTTTCGATGAAAACGAGAATAAATAATTGGTTTAAACTAAACAGATTTAATTTAATAATGTTCTTTGCTATTGTTTGACAACTAATTTGGTATATCCCTTATTCCCATGGTATCGACCCTCCTCATATTATCATGACTTTAACGGAAAAAAGAAGTGCTGGAAATTGATAGGTTATGATTATTCCAGGGTGATGCGAAGATTTATAAATTACGTAACACACAATTATGTTTGTTTGTTTATGGATTAACAGTAGTACGTTACACAATAAAATTAGTTTGTTTATGGATTATAAGATGATTTATCATATGTTTAATACGCCTCTTATTTTGTTAACAAAATGACAAAATATTTTAAAAAGAGCATGAGCAAGAGTGTCGCCTTTCCATTCAGATACTATTTAAGCACAAGCACGTGCGCATAGTAACCAATCTTAGCAACCGATCAGAAGTGCCGATATTATGAAAACCATTTTATATGATACAC